>NC_141148.1:750408-918623 GCF_053477565.2 Lygodium microphyllum | reverse complement strand
TCCTCCATTGCTCAACTTAGAGTGCACAAGCACTCAAGGCTCGAATCCATTTATCTCAGAAATTGGAACCAAAATGTGGAAGATTTCACTTGACTACCAAGTCCCATGGACAGCTTATGATTGTAGTGAGCTTACCTCATGGATCCCCAAGAGGAATATCAAGGAAATGATGAATCTATTGCAAGAAAATATATCTTGTATCATCAATAAACATCTTTTTCATATTTGGTATGATCACAACAAGGTAAAGAACACCAAGAACAAGAAATCTTCATGCAGCTTCATAGAAATAATTCTCCATGGCTTTACCTTGAACAAAACTGATTATGCTCTTCATATTCTTCATAGAATTTATCAAGATATCACAAAGAAATAAGAAAATGAAAGGTGAGAAGGATCAAAGCTTGTACTCAGAGAGCTATGGCAAGAGAGCAAGAGCAAGAAAGAGAGAGACAAGAAATGGGAACTCCAATAGTCACAATGTGTGACCGGGCCTTTCTTTATTCAAACTATCACTAAAAACAATAAAGTGACAATGACGGGTGCCCACCACCTGCAGTGTGCAGTGGCGGTGACTGTCAGTGTAGTAATACACAGGCGGCTAGGCAGAGGCGCCTTTACCCCCAACAACCTTCCAAAAGGCAAATTTTCCCTAGTGAGGAGTGAAAAGAAAAAGAAAAAGACAGTACAACATGTACACATGTACAACAGGATGAGGAAAGGCGTCATCTCATCCCACACCGATCAACCTCCTGAGGAATGCAAAGTGCTATGTAGAGAGGCTCTTTTGAGTAGATCTGTAGGATTCTGGTCAGTTGAGATCTTTACAAGATCAACAGACTTGTCCTCAACGACCCCACGTATGAAGTGATACCTCACCTCAATGTGTTTTGTCTTCGCATGGAAGACCAGATTCTTGGCTAACTGAATAGCAGTCATAGAATCTAAATGCAGATAGCATCAATACCAAGGTTAGCACAACCAAACAACCCAACCAAATGGCCTCCTTGCAAGCCTCAATGGCTTCAACATACTCGGCCTCTGTAGTAGAAAGGGCCGTGCATTTCTACACCCTGGACATCCAAGAAACAGCACCTCTAGCATAGGTGAATACATAGCCGGAAGTGGACTTCCTACTATCTGCATGTCCTGCATAATCAGAGTCAGTGTACCCCACGACTCCTGTATCCTGGCGTCCATAGCATATGCACATATCTGCAGTGCCCTTCAGGTACCTCATAATACCCTTCACGACATCCCAATTCTTCTTGCCAGGTGTAGCCCTATAGCATGCCACAACACCAACTGCAAAGGCAATATCTGGATGGGTGGCGATCATGGCATACATAAGACTGCCCATTGCGGATGCATAGGGAATCTTGGCCATCTCGGCCCTCTGCTCATCTGTTTGCAGACAATCAGCCTGTGATACCTTCACATAAGAAGGCAATGGATAGCCAATAGGCTTTATGTCTTGCATGTGGAAGCGCTCAAGGACTTTATGAATATACTCCCTCTATGACAAGTAGAGAAGTCCCTGATGCTTGCCGCGTCTAATGTGCATACCAAGTATGTGAGAGGCCTCTTCCAGATCTTTCATCTCAAAGCTCTTCTTGAGCTGAGCCTTAAGAGCATCTAGCTCATCATGATGTATAGATGGTGGATTGCTGCTACTCTGGCTGCCATGCATTGGGGTCGGGCACTAACTGACCCTACCCTTGGGTGGTCCATGCTTTCTTCACTCCCATTTGGGATTTCCTGGATTCGCGGTGGTTGTGGTTCTTCTCCTCCATATGCACTAGTTGCATTCACCCTTGATCCACTTGATGAAGCAGTATCTTCTATTGGGCATCTGTTTTGGTAGTGTGGACCCCCGCATTTAAAGCATCTGATTTTGATGGACGGGCCTAGGGTCTCCACCATGACGTATTTGATCTTGCGGGTGGTGGTGTTGTTTTGGCTCCTTGTATCTGTGAATGCCCCTCTAGGAGCACCGGGCCTTTGGTTCCATGAGTTGTTCCCTACTATCAGGATGTCATCCACATAGAGTACCAAAATCAATAAAGAACCATCATGGGCTTTCTTCATGTAAAGACATGGATCCATAGTACTCTTGCTGTGGCCCTGTGACTGCATAAAGGCATCAAACTTATGATACCACTCCCTAGATGCCTGCTTCAAGCCATAAAGACTTTTCTTCAATTTGCACACTAGGTGCTCCCTGCCAGGTTCTGCAAAGCCCTTAGGCTGCTCCATATAAATCTCATCATGCAAGTGCAAGTCTCCATGTAAGAAAGTCGTCTTGACATCCATCTGGTATAAATCCAAGTCAAGTTGAGCAACCAAAGCCAAGACTAAGCGCAAGGTGGTCATCTTAACCACAGGAGAAAAGACCTCATCAAAGTCCACACCATGCTCCTGCTTAAAACCCTTTACTACCAATCTAGCCTTGTATGCTGGCTTGGGGTATCTAGGGGTACTTTTCAGCTTGTACACCCACTTGCATGGCAAAGCCTTCTTGCCCATAGGTAAGGAAACCAAATCCCAAGTGTCTTATGCAAGAAGTCTATCTCAGACTACATAGCCCTCTCCCAGGAGTGACTGTCACCCCTGCGCATAGCCTCATCATAAGTGAAAGGCTCTCCTACATTTTTAACCAAGACATAATGCATTGAGGGCTGAAATCTATCAGACGGACGTTTGTCTCTAGTAGACCGTCTCACGACAGGCTCTGCTGCCTGTCCAACTGCGTGTCCAACAGCCTGACCATGAGCATATGTTGCAGCTGTAGGTTGTCCAACTGGCTGTGTGGGAGCTCTCAGCTCCTCCTGAAATATGACCCCACGGATCTCAATAACTCTCTTAGGCTGTCGATGCATCTTGTCTTCATGGAAGACTACATCATGACTACGGATGACTTTCCGCGCGTGCGGATCCCAAAGATGGTAACCCATCTCGCCTACATCCCCATAACCAAGGAAAATGGATTTGACACTTTTAGGATCCAACTTCTCTTGTCCCCGGGCACATGGAAAAATGCCTCACATCCAAAGACACAAAGATGCGCATAAGAGGGATGTTTTCCAGTCCATACCTCCTCTGTAACCTGGAAATCCAAACCACTAGAAGGTGATCTGTTTATGACATGCACAGCTGTACTAACTGCCTTAACCCAAAAGCTCTGTTGTAGGCCTACATGGCTAAGCATACTGCGTACACACTCCTGGATTGTTCTATTCATCCGCTCAGCCAAACCATTCTCGAGGGGTGTAGGGGGCGGTCAACAGACGCTTAATACCCCTCTCATCACATAACTGCTCAAAAGCACGTGAGACATACTCACCCCCATTATCTGTCCTTAGGCATTATAGCCTATACCCAGACTGGTTCTCAACCAATGCAAGCCATCTCTAAAACACATCCAAAACATCGGATTTCAACTTAATGGGATAAGCCCAAACTTTCTGTGAAAAATTATCTATGAACGTAACAAAATACTTTGCACCACCCATAGACTAACAAGTCATGGGCCCTTAAGCATCCGAATGTACCAATGCCAAGGGCTCACTCATGCATGGCCTACCAAACTTCTTATGCGTAGACCTAGTCTGCCTACCATAAAAACAATGCTCACATGAATCAAAACATGCATAATCAAGGGATGGTAAGTACTGCAAACCAGAAAGCATTTTCATTCCCTTCAAAGATATATGGCCCAAACGGGCATGCCAAAGAGATACATGTGGGATAGAACCCACATACAAAACATAATCAAGGGAAGAAGCGGATATAATCAAGGGATAGAGGCTGCTAGCCTTGGCACCTCTTGCAATCACAAGTCTGCCAACGAGTGATCTTCCATGCAGAGTCTCCAAAAGATACATGATAACCTACATCATCAAGCTATCCAGCTGACAAGAGACTGCGTGTCAAAGTAGGTACATGACATACATCCTGCATAACAAAACTGCTGCCAGAAGGAAACTGCAGCCTAACATCACCAATGCCCACAATATCAAGAGAGTTGTCATTACCCAAGCACACAAAACCCGAAACAATACGATATGAATGAAACCACTCTTAGCAAGGTGTCACATGAAAGGATGCACCAGAGTCCAAGAGCCAACACTATGCATACATAGAGTGTATCTCCATCATCTGCGAAGCACTAGAAGAAGTTGCAAGGATATAATCATCATCATCAACATCCTCAGGCTGCATAACATTGATCTCTTCAATTTTAACACTGGACTTTGCAGGCACTATGCTGTGATCAGAAGACTTATCCTGCACTTTGTCTTTCCCCTTATCTTTGCGCCTTTCATTGCGCAATTCATGGCATTGTGGCCTAATATGGCCCTTTTTCCCACAATGGTGACAAGTAACATCTGCATTCCTGCCATGGGATTTGCTACGTGACTTCCCACGAGACTTGGACCGAGATTTCTGAGAATCCCGTCCACGGCCAATGCCACTACCATGCTTTCCATATCCATCATTCTTGCCTCTAACTGTCATAGCATGCGACACATAAGAGGCATCCAAATTCTTACGGTTAACCTCTTCCTGCAAAAGAGCACTCTCAACATCATCACATAATTTCAAGGTAGCAGTAGAGGCACATAATGCAGTGCGGAATACATCCCATGACTCATTAAGAGTACCAAGCAAGAAAAGAGGAGTGACATCCTCTGCAAAAGTGATGTCTTGCGAAGTCAAGTTCTTGAGTATAGCATGGAACTAGCTCAAGTGAGCAGACATAGTCACATTTTCCTTCATGCGCAGATCCATAAGCTGCTTCAGCCAATACATTTGACTCGCTGGACTTTTCTTGTCATAAAGATTCTTGATTTTATCCCACAACTTCCATGCACTCTGTTCTTCCTCAAATACATTGTAATGAACCTGTTCTGTGAGAGATAATACAATAGTGGACTTGCAGAACTCATCAAGCTCAAGCCATTCCTCATCTGGCATAGTTGTAGGCGGATGCCCACTCAACCTCAAAGGTTTGATTTGCGATTTTTGCACCAACACCTGCCAAATCTGGCTCTTTCAATAAGAGCAATTCGTGCCGTCAAGCTTAGTAATGTTGAAAATAGCACGATCAGTGGACGAACTCGCCATAATACAAGCCAGAAAACTGCAGGCAGTTTTATCAGTGGACGAACTCGCCATAATACAAGCTGGAAAACTGCAGGCAGTTTAAAACTGCTTGCTATTTACTACATAAAATGATAAAAAAATCACCAAAATCAAGAGAAAAATGGCAAGAAAAGTGTAACCAAAGCTACTACCTACCAAGTACTAGTGAAAGTACATCATTTCGGAATATTTCAGCATGAAAAATCCATGTCAGTCTAGAGTTATATGCACTACAACATATACATGCTATAACGATGTTTATAACGACGTTTTCTTTATATATAAAAAATATCCCCATTGTCGCTATTAGCGTCGGCTTTAGCGTCGCTACAAAACCTTCGCTATTTGCCTCACTATTTTCGTTGCTAATTTCGTCGGTATTAGCGTCGCTATTTAGTGACGCTAATACCGACGAAATTAGCAACGAAAATAGCAATGGTCACAGAGGAATTTCAGATGCTAATACCGACGATTGCAGAATTATTTTCCGACGCTGATACCGACGGTTGCAGAGAATAATTTTTTTCTGTGGCAGAGCTGCAGATGTACCCCTGCCATAGTTAGAGCCACACAAGGCTAAGAGACAATTCCTATTGTCAAAGAAGTTAGACAATCGATCCCAAATAATGACAAGACTTTGCAAACAAGTACTTTCATGACATTAATTAACACAAATGTGCACTACATTGATAAAGAAAATAATAGAACTTAAATTGAGAAGTGCTATTGCGACAAAGCAAATATGGAGTCATGCTACAACATAGAAGTCCGAAATCATATACACTTTGCTATTACATATGGAGGGTAGAGGCCATAAGGCCTTACATAATACAAGATGGGGAGTAATCCTATGTAGCCTAATCTGCTCTCTACAACTCATCCGCATTAGAAAACTCCTCCTCATTGTAGTGGCATATCGAAGGGAGTCTGCAACAGCAAATACATATATAATTGTGAGTACCAAATACAAACTAACATATAATGACAGATTTCTCAAATTAGGAATGATATTTATTACTACTTACTGGTCCTTCACGAGCATGGAGCTTCTCGATCAAGGCACTCAAGCCATGCTTCTCCCCGTATGTCACCTCTAGTGTAGTCGGGTCGCGATTCGTAAAACCTTGCTATGGCACACAAACATTGAAAAACAACGTACTTGAGATTCATGTTCGAAATACATACATCAACATGGATGTCATTAAATTAGAGTACTCTACCCTATTAATACTTACGAAATCTGCTAGGAATGTTGCGTGGCCGCCGCTACCAAGGTGATGCACCAATCCTGTGTCCAAGCACGCCTTTGATGCATCCTTCTGCTGCTTCCACTTGTCTGGAGTGGATGTCGCCTCATCCTGGAGATTACTCCAGTCCTCTGTATCCAGCCACTCCGGCTTCAATTTTCCCTGCTTGACTCCTTCGCATGCATCAGACCGCCTATGCGATTGATAGTCACGCATACGCGTCATCATCCACCCTCTCGAAAATCTATCATTGCTAGAGGGATGAGGGAACTCTCAATACAATGTATCGATTATGTACTCCTTGCTGGCATATGGGATCTCCTTCCATTTGTCTATAATGTTGTGTTGAAATACTTGTTGGCACAACTCATGCATCCTAAAGATGACAGCTTTTCCATCATCATTCATGTATAAATGGCCAGAGGCCTTATCTATGAGATACGAGTAACCTATAAGATTTTGCAAACGGGTACTTTCGTGACATTAATACAACTATGTCAAACACAACTTGAATTGATAAGTGCTACTGTGAAAAAGGATGCTAAAATACATACCTGGAGGAGTGGGTTTCGTGTACTTCTCGTCGACCCTGGGAGTGATTGGTGGGGTGCGTGAAGGAGTGGGAGTAGTAGACGTCTACCCACCACCGCCAATGAAAGACGGTGTCAACTCCCTAGTGGCAGTGCGAGTGGGAGAGACTGCATCTGTATCCCCACAACAGGAGCTACCTCCTCCTCGACTATGTGACTTTGAAGCAAAGTGAGACCTGCGACTACGTCTACTGGAGACCGAAGCATTGGACCATCTAGAGTCGGCCGATCGTGCTGAGGTGGAATGGGAAAGCTATGCATCGGCTCTATCTCTGACCCGTGCTAGCTGCTTCGGTGAGAAACGCACTAGCATCGCGTCAATATCGTCATCTGTAAAATCCTGACTCATCTTGCCGTCCGTGCCCAAATCCTAAACCTGCACATACAAGGAAAAATAAGTCAATTAGATAATGAATTGCAAAACATAATAAAACTAAGACTTAATTTGCAAGACTTCATTTTAAAATAATAATAATAATTAGATAATACAAAACACCATACTCCAAAAACATACAAACTGTCCTAACCGATTTGCAAAAAGTGGCATTGTTGTAGTGGGAGGAACGTTTTGATTGAGTCACTTTTGTTTAGGGTTCCACAATCTCATCTTGACATAGCTCAGTATACACCGGGAGATCTATACAAAATTCTCCACAAAATGAGGACTCTACTTCATTTTCAAAAAACCCATCCTCTATCTCCTCTATCTCCATAGGTGAGATGTCTTGGTCCTCCAGGCAGTTCATCCTAGTTTCTTGTATGCCTTCTGTCATTGCCGCTATTAAAGGCGTCTCTTCTACGATCGGTACGGGGGTTCTAGCAAACACGGGGATACTCATAGATGTCATGGGAATGACATACCACCATTGAGGTTGTTGTGGATTAGAGAAAAAGATGACCTGATCCATATTACGATTAGTATAAAAGTCCACTTTGAGATTGCTAAAGCGCATCAAGTATTAGGGACTCTTACCTGCTCAAAGTGATTTGGCAAAACAAATGTATCACTCAAATCGGTCCACTTCTTCGTTGAGTCAATCTCAACAAAGCCACTTGGCCCTCGCTGAACAGTTGCACTTGCTCCTTCGAGAGTAACCTTGAACCATTGCACATCAAATATGGTCACGGAGAAACTTCGATAGTCCACTGCAAGGATACTCTGTAAACATCCGAAATACTCCATCTCTGCAACTACATGGTTTGGATCTGTGGCACATCGTCGGCTTTCCTGCTCAAACATTGCCATCACTCCACAGTCCATTGTCGAGCGTAACTTGTCGATGTGCTCTACTCTAAAATGTTGTCCACGTGACCATGTTGCACTATGGACCTTATGCTAGGAGAAGAACAAGTATATTACTTGCATTTGCAGTATAGATTGTAATTTCTTGGGATTTCATACCTTGGGATTGCATCCATACCTTGGGATTGCATCCACGTCAGAAGTCCCACTCTTCTTCAGTAACTGTTTCTCCATCTTGAGATGCTTTAGTTTGGGCCTCATGTAGCCATCTAGTGGACATGAGTAGAGACATCTCCTCTAAGCCCTTCGGATATCGAATGGGCCATTGCCGTGTACTCCGCCGTCGAAAGTCAAATCTTGCAGACTCTCACTCAGCTCGAGTATCCTCATACCGTTGCAGCCACTTCTCCATCATAGCACTATGCAGCATACAAAATCGGTTCACCTTGGACTCCATGGATGCGTCCATCTTCTTCTCTATTCCGTTTCCCACTAGAACATCTCCATTCAAACGACATCCTCCTTAAGTGACCATATCAAGCCTTTGTCCCGGTCCACAGTGGACAACCACTCAGAAGTGTACACCAAGGCCTCCGACACTAACCAACCTTCAGCCATGCTACCGTCAGGAAGAGCCCATTGTCGCGCAAATCCCTTTAAGGTCTTCATGAACCGTTCAATGAAAAACATCCATCGACTATGGACTGGACCTGCAATGTGCAATTCATCTACAATATGCACTAGAAGATGGGTTTGTATCGTGAGCATGCTAGTGGGAAGATACTTTTCCAAAAGACAAGCAGTCTCTACTGCCATGCATTTCGTGGATTCAATCGATGATGTGTGAATCTCTTTTTGGGAGACAAACTGAACCAACTCAGACAATTTGTAAATGGTTGTCCGTACCTCCGATGTCAGAGGCCCTGCGATTGCGATTGGCAATATGAACTGTGAAAACCATGTAATTAATATTGTGTATAAACAAACAGAGATTCTGAAATCTAATATGCAGAATCATGCCATATGCAGCCTCATACCGTACATACCTGACACATCTTATGCCAATCATGGGATTTGAGTCCTGTCAGTTGGCCATCCTTTGTGAATGTTGTCGTGAGAGAACGCATTAGGCCAGTTGGCGTGCGAAAGGACTTGATGTTTTCCTTTACTCGTCGCAGTTCATTGCCAGACAAAACCCAAGGAGCGCGCGGCAATTGCACTCAACCATCGACGCCACTTACATGCCAATATGGTTCCATCTTTCCCACTGCTTTCAAATCCATCCTCACTCCTAGTGTGTCTCGCTGCCCAGTGAGGTGGTCCCATAGCAAGCTACCCACATTCTTAAAAATGTGCATGGGATCTAAAAGGTGGTTAATTTTTAGTTTTTTCCAATAAGTCAGCTCATAGAAAATTGAGAAGCGTCGCATTCCACTGGGAATCGAGTCTTGGTCCACCATCCTGCGATCAAACCAGCTCGGTGCGTTCATTCTCGCAGGAGGGCAACCAAGAAATCCTTCTCTCATGACATGACCCTCTGGCAAAAAAGCCCGATGTCCCTCAAATACCATCTTCTTCATAGATTTTGACATACGAGAATCCAACCTTGGTCCACACAGAGGACATGCATGGTAACCTGACGTGATTAGCCCTGCAGAACACACATGTACAATGAGGCATGTCATAACACCAACATTGCTCAAAGAAAACTAGCAAAATAAGAAAACATGCTTAACCAGAGCATTCTCCATAACCTGGAAAGTCATGCATGGTCCACATAAGAATTGCCCTTATAGTTGCAGATCACCTACCAATATGTTTGCTCATGTCCTCCACTACAATTCCCTCCCACAACTCCTTTAGCTCATCAATCAGTGGAGAGAGGTAAATATCCATATTCTTGACTTTGTATCGATAAGGCACAAGCAAGCTGAGCAAAAGGTGTTCTTTCTTGGTGGAAAGCCATGGTGGTATATTGTAGTTAGCAAGGACCACGGGCCATACACTATAGTAAGTGGAACGTAAAAAACCAAAAGGATTTACCCCATCCATGGCAAGACCGAATCGTAGATTCCTCGCCTCCTTTGCAAAGTCAGGGAATAGTCTGTCCTTTTGCGGAATAGTCTGTCCTTGCAAGTCATTATGATACCTATCTGCACTGCACTTGGGACATGTGGCCAACAATTCAAACTCTCCCCGGAAGAGAACACAATCATTGGGGCAAGCATGAATGCAATTATAATCCATGCCTAGCTTTCGCAGCACTTGTCTTGCATCATCACGAGACTCAGGCATCGTGTTTTGGGTAGGAAAAATGTAAGATTTCAACGTTCTACAAATTGCAATGAAGCACGTTATTAGAGTACTACATAGCACATTTTAATGGCTTTCAATAAAGAATCATACACATCATAATATACCTGAATAGCTCTGTCACACTCGCATCGCTCCATCCATACTTTGTTTGTATGCTCAACAATGCAAGAAGTGTCCTCAAACGGGATACTCGACTCCCATCATACAATGGAATGGCAGCCTCTGCAATTAAAGGATCTTGGGATTCCGAGTCCATCGAAAGAAATGATTCAATCATGTCCTCTAACTCAAGCTCCAAAAAAGTAGGAGGATCGTCCATGTCTCCGGCATTCTCACCCATAGAAGGGGGTTGAGAGTTATCACCTTCTATGAGATAGTTAGTTATCTCGGACGGCATTTTTATAGAGTGCGGACGAACCCATCTTACTGGACGTAAGAGATTTGCGGACTGCAATGTATCAACATGGCCCTGACTCTGTAAAGGACGTTAAGGAGCTAACTTCTAAAATAACCCCAAACTGTTATACTTAAATCAATTACATGTCATATAGTACGTAATGAGAGAGAACTTACCGCAATCTTGTAATTCAAGACTGCTTGGTCGATTATCTCAACTCGAAACTCTCCATACCATTGCACATGCTCTATGGACAAACGATGTTTAAAACGAATGGTCAATTTGCATTGCGTGCATGGACAGGGGACACATTGATTGAGCCAAGCCTCATGATCACCACCATGTTGGTCGTGAGTGCTAGATATCTTGACTGCGATGTAATGGAATGATAATTTAATAACGATTCTATATTGTATATTGGGACCACTCCATTATATATATTTCAGGTCTTTTTTTTAAAATTTTTGTACCTATCTCTTTGAGTTCGGCTCTAAACTTATCTATCTTTGAGATCGGCTCTAAACTATGCTCACACACATACATTTTCGTACCTACATTGCAAAGAATAAAAACCAACATAAGAAAAAATTTGAAAACACTCGCTTCCATTTCTCTCTCTTTCAACACTTTCTAACCTACATTGCAAAGCAACACAAAGCAACACAAAGATCGAAGAAAAAACAATACTTTCTAACCTACATTGCAAAGCAAAACAAAGATTGTAAAGAAACCAAAACAGGGCATACCGTCGTGCTCTCTTTTTCTTCCATGACCTCTTCGTGCGGGCGACGCTCCTCTCCTCGCGTGCGGCTCGCAGCTTGCTTCCTGGCTCACCTCCCTCTATTGCTTACCTCCCTTTCTCTTTCTCTCCACCTGTGCACTCTCATTTGAAAGAAATGTTCGGGTTTCCGCGAAATGTTACCATAGTAAGTCATCGCTATTAGCATCGCTAAAAACGTCGCTATTTGCATCGCTAAATAGTGATGCTAATAGCGACGTTTTTAGCGACGCTAATAGCGATGCTAATACCAACGTCGAAAAAAAATGTCGCTACTTAGCGTCGCTATATGTGTGTACCCTTGTAGTAATGCTTGCTGTAATAAATGATAGCAGGGTACTGTGAGAGGCAATTGCTGACCAAATCACTGCACCAAGTCAAGAAATGACAGCCAAGACATGACTAACCATAAACCGGCATAAATTAGCACCACACAATCATCAAGACCTTGAGAAAACACCCAAACATGTCACCAAAGTATATGTTAGTGAGAATAGGCATACCTCCTAGTAGACAATAGGGAAAAGTATACATAACACTGGCAAGACCTGACACCAGTAGGTGTATGCTCATAAGAGTGCAAAGCCCAAGCTCATGTCAAAAGCAACTCCAAGATATCAATGCATGAACCATGCAACATTTAAGTGTAAGAGATCCCAAAGTCTCAAGTATCTGCAAAATGCTCAAAATAGCATAAACCTCCTGCTCAATGTCGATCAAGCATACAAGATGCTCCCACTGGCACAAAAGGCGGATAAACTAGCTCAACAGATCAATCAAACCAAGTCAGAGTACCAAAGACAGGTAACCAAGACAATGCCTCAATAGCATCCAAGGTCGTAATGGAAAAAGCCAAGCCGTAACGGAAAAATCCAAGTCAATGTCTAACTGCTCAATGGAATACTCAAATGAAATCCAGAGCATAAACAAGACATGTGGCATAGTCCAAATACATCATGACATCATACCGAGTAGTCGGGAGCACCCCATGACCAATAGGCATAACCCAACTATAGCATAAATAGCTTCAACCTTGAATTTTCCAGTAGCATATAACCTCTGTAAATTGAGCAAATCAGTGCACAATCCAAGCTTAAATCCATAGGCAAACCATAGGCATACATTCCCGTATGTATAGGCACCAATCGGGCATAATCGGGCATCAAATGCCAAGACCTGTAAGCATAAAATTGAAGTAACAGGTGGCTGCCCTGTTTTGGACAAATCTGGGATTGTTCAAAATAGTCAATGGCTGAGCTAAATCAGCTCCAAATGTGTCTCACATAAGAGGCATAACATCCACAAGTGATCCGGTATCAATAGACATTAGTAGAAGCATCACATAAGCCATAGGCATACAAATACATGTTGTCTCAGACCTAAAATCTGTTGCAGAATATTCTTTCATCAGAATTTGGAAAATCTAACATCACCATTGCATGTAGAGCGTGCCAAAACCCCAACTTAGGCTCTTACCTTGTCTGAATCGGGTTCCGAATGCCCGAGATATGACAAAAAGAGTGATTTTTGGGCCAGATTTTGAAATAGGCGCAAAAAAAACGTGAGCTAGCTGGAGGGGTCTGCTGTCCCACGTGTCAACAATGGGGCCCAAAGGGGCACAAATGGGGGCCAAAGAAGGCCTACACCAAGCCTTAGCAAGCCTTGATAGGTTGGAAGCAAGATCCAGATGAAGGAAGCTCCAAGAGGTGTGAGCTATGGCTGCCCACAACCTGTGAAAACCCTATTTACCTAGACCTGTGGACTGAGATAAATCTCTAAAATAATGAGGCAATACCTCAATGTCAATGTCCTGATGGTGCCTCAATAGGCCAAGAAGAAGCTCGGGAAGTCGGGGAGTGACAAGAGCTCAAGAGAATGAGCTATGCTTGTCGGGAAGGAGACCAAATGCGAGTGGGGAGTTGATGGGAAGCTAAGAATGCCACGAGCCAAGCTCAAGAGTCAGAAGCCGTGCTCTGATACTAGTTGAAAGGTGAGAAGGATCAAAGCTTGCACTCGAGAGCTATGGCGGGAGAGCAAGAGCAAGAAAGAGAGAGACAAGAAATGGGAACTCCAATAGTCACAATGTGTGACTGGGCCTTCCTTTATTCAAATTGTCACTAAAATAATAAAGAATAAAGTGACGGTGACGAGCGCCCGCCACCTGCAGTGTGCAGTGGTGGTGACTGTCAGTGTAGTAATACACGGGTGGCTAGGCAGAGGTGCCTTTATCCCCAACAGAAAATACACCACTTTGAATGGAAATCACCTCATAGTATTCTTCTTCAAAGGTTCCATAGCTTTCTCTCACAATCTCTCACTCATAGATACATTGTTTTGCATAAATTTGGTTATCACACACACACACACACACACACACACACACACAATCTCTCTCATACATACTCTCTCTCCATGGTACAATGAGATAATCAAGAATAATCATCCATAACCCCTCTTTGGTCATGGATACCTCTCCCAAGAGGTATGTTTGGTATGAAAGGTCACCAACACCATTACAATGTCCCTTGAGAGCTCACTACTGTCACTGTCACTTCAGCCTTTACTTCAAGTCCTCAACAACTTCTTCTTTCACTTCTTTGAGCTATTTTGAACTCATATTCATCTCTTCCCAAGGTTGGAAATCTTCCCTAACCTGCACATTCATCCATCAACACACTTATAGAGGTATACAGAACAAAATAGAACAGAAACATAGGCTCTACAAATGGTCAATAGAGGGTTAAGAGAAGGCATCAAAAAGCCTTTTGCTCAACTTAAATCATTCAAAACCATCAAGAATCTTTCAAAAACTCTTTCACCAATCATTATTCTAACCCCTCATATAGAAGGAAAATAGAGCAAAATAAAAGCTCAATAGACCCAAATAGACACTAATAGGACATCACAAAACATGTCAAAACATCATATCTTCACTATAAAACATCATAAGCTTCTCAAATCTAATCAACCTCATCCAAAACCTCTCAAAAACTTCCAAAATAACTAACTATCATATAAAATCCATAAAAAATCAACCAATCAATCCACAAAAATAACAAAAATCAGTAAAAAAATCAAGTCATTTTGACCCTTAACACCTCAATGCCCGATCAAGTACCCTCCTCTCTCAAGCACACCGATAGCTTCACGATTTAAGATGAAAGATCAATCCTACACCTTCAAGCTCCATGCTCCATAGCCATGCACGGCAAGAGAAGAGAAGAGGAGAGGAGAGGAGAGGAGAGGAGAGGAGAGGAGAAGATGGAGAACTTCTCCACCATGGTCCCTCACCCTCACCCTCACACACTCAGTCCCTCACCCTCACATACTCAATCCCTCACACTCTCACACTCCCTCTCTCAAGCACAAGCACAAGCAATCAAGAAGAAGAAGAAGAAGAAGAAGAAGCACTTTTTCCACACACCAAGAATGAACTTCTCTATTCACTTTTTGGTTTTTATACATGTCCTTGTCCCCTTGGGCACCCATCCCCCTTTTTACATGACCAGCCATATTGCCAAGGTCCTCTTTTCCTTTTTGCTTCTATTTACATTATGCCTTCACCTATGCCCATCTACTCTTTACAACTAGCGTATGAGGGATCTTGGTGCTCTTTTACAAAAATTAGGGGATGCCTTTACATTTTAAAATGCGCCCTTGCCTTTGCCTCAACTTTTAAGGTTGCTCTTGCTCTTTTGGTCTGTTCTCCTCTTATCCTTTTGTGGGGCCACTTTTTCTCACTTTGCTCCGCATTTTTGAAAAATTTCAAATTTTATTTGCTTCCTTTTTCTCTATCTCACACTCTGGTTAATAGTGTCCTACAAATGGCATACTTTAATTGTAGTGCTACAGTGAGCTATCTATATCGGTAGTAGAATGAGGGAATTGATACTTGAGTGGTAGCATGTGGCATGACAACAACACACGTCTCATAAACATGGCAGGGAACTTAAGTGCTCATTGGTTAGGCAAGAGGGTAGTACTAACAAAGCATTAGCATGAGGCAAAGAAAGTATGAGAAGAAGTTAAACAAGACAAGGAAGCTACATCAGGTTTCAATTTGGCTCCAAATATAAGCAAACACCATGAAAAAATAAGCAACTTGAGAAATACAATGAGTCCTTCAAGGTAAGCATAATGTAGTGCTAGAAGAAAACTAGAGTTTGTTAAAGGAGAAAGACAAGATAGATAGAGTAAAGATGTCTTCGAGGGTAGAGAGTGCCATCACATTTGCTTCTCGAGGAGTGCACCTTATAGAACATGTATGATATAACATGATTTGAAAAGAAAGGGTATTTTATTTATAAGTAAATTTTATAAGATTATATTTATAAAATATATTTTTTAGTTACAATTTGAAAATAATCCATAAGTTTAGTAAAGTAAAAGGGATCATTTTATGGCCTTATAACATGTAAAGAAAGGGTATTTCTTAATTCCCTTTGAACATGCATTATATAGATGATTTCTTATAGGTGCATCCCCCAACATCTGCTCTCAAGAATGCTACTTGATACAATTCTCAAACTTGCCCAATCTTCCTTGACTACTACGTCCTTCTCCTGAGTGTTGTCATTGTCAATGGGAGTGCATCACCCCATTAGAAGAAAATTGTGGCTATTTAAGTTGAATATGCATACGCAAAAAGTGGATCTATAGCTACTAGTAATATAGTGAACATGAGAAAATAGGGCACAAGATGAAGATCATGATGCATATGGTGCCACATGCCATTTCATTATCTGATATTATATACTTTTAAATCTAACTTTGAACTTTGTATAAATCCATTTTTGTAAAGCTTAGTTCACACACCAAAGAAAAAGTGGTGTTATAAATTGTAAATGTGTTTTGTGAGACATTATGGAAAAACAATCACATTTGTATTGTGGATATAAGGCTCAAGAACTCAAAACAAAATTGGTACCTCACCATTGCATGAGGGTTCTCCTACTTGAGCCATGTAGAGAAAAGTGACTATTTTTATGCATGTAAATCTTGACATGTTGGAGATGAGGGTGCACAAGAATTGGTTTGTGTAAGGTTCTCTGCTCAAGATTGAGATCTCAAAAGGATGTGAGTGTGTGGTGTGTAAGATCATGCACATGTTGGATGTATATATTGGTTTGTATACACTTCCCAAATACTTATGCTTATTAAAAAAGAATAGGGTAGATTCACCCAAGCAAGTGGTTCTTGCACAAACTTTGATGCATGCACATGAAGCATGCATATGGGGAGTAGATATGTCTAGTCATGCCTTAACACTCTAATATATCATTGAGGGGGAGTGTGTTGAGAGGTATTGATTGCAATTTTGTAATGCTATATTGGGTGATTAAAAATGTGAAGAAAACACCTCACTTAAGAGGAGGAATAGAGAATGTAAGGTTTGTTATGTGTGTCTATGTGTATGTATCAACACCTTAAAAATACAAGGTGAGTGAATGAGTATTGATCTTGGAAAATACAAGATAAGGATGCCACCTAAGATGGCCACTTATATGAGTGAAAGAGAAAAATGCTATCTATTAAGAAGCCTTGTATTTTAGGATTGTATGTGAAGTGAAATGGCAATTATCAGTGTTACGTATATTGTCTCGTCCACATTTAGCCATGGAGTTCCTTGTCTACTATAGCCCACCATGATTATGTGCTATCTTTATCACATACCATGATTAATCCCACATTGGGTTTGTTAACAAAAGTAATTTTTTCTTTTTTAATTCTTGATGTAATAAAAATTTAGTCTAAACATTCAGTCCCAGTGGCACGTATTTTTAGTACTCCATCATTGACAAGAAGTAATCAAGGTAATTGCCATTTGGATTTTCTTCAAATAACCAATGTTTGTGATCTTGAACTTCTTAAGTATATCTTGTAGGAGAAGTTCCACCTCAACCCCATAAAGATTGACTTGAAATAGAATCTAAATCAATGCTATAGTCACCTATCAACATTTTCTAATATCAAAATTTGAGGTGACTACGTTATTATTATCCCTTAAATGAACCATTGTTACTCTTGATTCAAAGAAAGTGAGAAACAAGTGGGAGTGATATGCATCAACTCCTCTATCCATGAGGTGTACTCTCAACTCCAATCCCCTAAAATTGTACTGGTCTAGAACAACACATTAGGACAGTTATAGTGTGTGACCCTTCCTAGCTTGTCCTAATCTAATTTGAGTTTTTATGGAAATTTCTTAGCTAAGCAAGACCACCTTACCATAGGAGAGATCCATCGGGGATCTAACCACCCACTTCCCTTAAGGGGTATTTTCACGGGGGATTCACTAGTAGTAATAAGGAGATGTCACATGCATGCAAGAAATATATGAAAATACCCCTTATCTGCCCCCTATTTATGGGAACTTACCTTATAAAATGTACATTCCTTCCCTTAAATAACCCCCTCCCTTACACTCACGTGGTACCATACGGTAAACCCTAGTGGACCCTCCGGGGGTATTTTTAGGTTCTCTAACTATCCTAACATAATTTATATCGACATATAAAGACAACTTCATTAATTAATCAATTAAACAATGTTCATTCATGTAAGTTAAGAACATATATGAATACAAGGGAAAACATTCCTTTTTGAAAGAAAAATATTTCTTTGATTTTTAGTACTTTTATTCTAATTCCAAGAATAGTTTGACTCTATATTCAAACTCCACCTATGAAGGCTAAAATAAACCCACCAAGTCCACCCTCATCTAGCATCTAGGCCTTCTCGGAGATCCATCCAGGCTCATATAAGGCAAGCTAGTCCTAGTATGGCCAAGGAATTATGATAGGAGCCCCATGGCTCCTTGGCACCTCATAGTATACAAGAAGTCCCTATAGAGAGACTTCTCATGTTTGATGCCAATCTCAACAATTTGAAGCGATAATCTAGCTTCCATGATGAGGAGCTATTTCATCTAATCTTGGGGGGACCTTGTGCACACATCTAATAATTAAATTTTTAATGATAAATTAATTCCTAGCACCCACAAATAGTAAAAACATTCGTTTCAATGCCACAAGCAAATAAAATATACTTGCTATGCATGAGTGCTCATCTAAGCCCTAAGCTTACAAGCATAGGTTTCACTGGATTTTTAAGTCATGGTTCCCGGTCTTGGATCTTGGGTTTTATTGATGATGTGCCTTTGATTAGGCTATCTCATTCCTAATTTAGCTAACAAGATGACGCTTCTATTCTAACCATAAAAGTTTCCCTTCTTAGAAAGATCAAAGTTATCTATTTGTATTAACTTCATCAATGTTTACATTAATAAAATAGTTACCAAGATAATTTGCTAGATAAATTTCTAGCAAAAAAAAGGATGTTTCCTAACCCTTGTTAACTGAAGAGGTTAAACTTTTCCTATTAATAGATGTTTATAGGATAATTATGATAGTTTCTCGATCAATATTCTCAATTATCACAACTTTCTTAAAGATTTTCTTTTAAAAAATGGAAGTGAATCCTGATATTTGATGAATCAATCATTTTATTATCATAATTTTAAACATCCATATTTTGAATATTCTAAAATAAGAACTAGGTATCATCAGGGGAGGGGTATTCTCTTAAGATGTCAAGCTCAAGATGAGTTAACACTCACATACTTGGATGATCATTTTTGCATTCATATCACTGAGGTGGTTGATACTTGTATGAGCATATATTTCTAGCAATACTTTATAGCTAGACATCAGTTAGTCTACCTACTCGAGTTACGGGATACCTATGTAGTCATGTTTTTAGTTATTGGAATTCTATGTAGTCATCTTCTTAGTTAGTATATTCACACTATGGACCACTTATACCTTACATATGTTGTACTTTATTCTTAGTAGACTGTCACAAAGAAGAAGAAGAAGAAGAAGAAGAAGAAAGACTAGGGTTTTCAACTTCTATCTTGTGTACATCCTCTATATGTTGTGTATCTTACAAGAGCTCAATCTCCTTCTCTCTCCCCCATCTTTCCATAGTATCAGATTGGAATTCAAGTGAGGAGCTATGAGCTACAAGCGCAAGAGTTTACCAGGAATCCTTACAATAGAGAATACTTGTGGAGATATCTCTCATGTAATCTCCAATTGATTATTCATCTTCATGAGCTTGTAGTGCTCAAGGGAGTGTAATAGACCTTCAATATAGGTCTATGTAGTCAAATTCATATTCAATATGTGTTTTGATCTTCATTAAGAAGTTAAAGGCTATTTATATGCAGATCATAAATGGTAGTGTAGCTAAACGTTTTATACAAAATCTTTAAAAGTTGCATTTTCCCAATATATGATGTAACAAGGCAACGACTCTATATGGACTAATTTTGATCACTATAATAAATATATCCCTTATAATAAGGGCTTTTGCATGGCTATGAAATATATGCTTGTTAGAAATTTAAAGTGTTTTATGTAGTTATCTTGGTGTTTTTAAACACCACCAATATCACTGAGAGAATCTACTTAATGTTTTTTATTCTTTCAATAGCATTAGTTAGTTGTGTTGAAATTTCTTATAAAGTGGTTTAGTCCAACTTTGTACTTTATATCTTAGCTAAAAACTGAGTCTTAATTAATAATAACATTTATGTCTATTAAAAAAAACACAAATTACTGGTCAAAGATTAAATCTTTGGTCTTAGAAAAATCATAAACTTCTAGCTTGGTATATAAATCTTCATTTTATGATATGAAAGTTCATTTAGCTATTCAAAGTGTTAAGCTAGTTGATTTTGGACAAATCCAATCTCCATCTCACTATTTGCAAACTATCAAACATTACAACTATTGCACATGGTATGCTTATGTACCGAGCTCCGTATGAGTGCTAGTTTACCTAAATTAGCAACTTATTGATAAAAGTAGATTTTTGGGTTTCACTACATAATATCTAAGGGTTTTAATTATATTATTAGTGATAATCTTGAAAAGCATAACTTTTATGCTTTGAAGTCTAGATTGACTAAATTTCTTATGGCGGATAAAGATTATTGGGACTACATTGAAGGAGATAATGCTAAGGCTCTAGAGTTACTAAAAGAAAATGCCACCTTTGAGTAGACCAAGGTATTTAAGGAATGGAACAAGGGTGCTTAAAAAGTTATGTATTAGATTTCCATCAGTATTTTAGACTACATGATTGGGCATATATAGGATGTAGATATTCTTGTAGAAGCATGGAATAACCTAGTCAAATTGTTTGTTATAAATACCAAAGTGAGAAAATTTCCATTGAAGAAAAAATGTCAAGCTTGGCAATCTATTGCTCTTGGATCTATTAAAGTGCAAGTTGATGATGATGATATAGTGGTTGCATGTTTGGATCCTTTAGGCAAATAGTATAAGTAGTTTCAAATCTCCATCAACACAAGAGATGCCATTCTTGATTTCTAGATCTAATATCTATATTAATATTAGAAAAGAAAATAGGGTCTTATTGTGTCTTCATCACAAAGCAATAACATTTCGGAATAGATGCTCTACTTTATAAATATAAGTAGAGATAGAGGTCATGGTGGTAGAGGACAAAATGGTGGCCCTTATGGACAAAATCAAGGGCAATCTTATGACTCACATGAGTAGTCACATATATGTGGTAGAGGCTAGACTCGAGGTAGGGGGAGCCATAAAGGAGGACATGGAAGATAGATATAGATTATGATAGCAAGGAATGCTATAATTGTGGTGAAAAAAGGCCATATTACATATGATTTTCTACAAAAAAGAAGAGGCGGAAATGACAAAAATAAGAGAAGGTAGTATAACAATTATACATCTATCGGTAATAAAAATGATCATGACAAGTTGTTTGTTATGTAGCACATGATGAATGCTACATCAACAATAATGACTTATGATATATGGTATGTGGATTCAAATTTATCTAGCCGTATGACATCTCATTGGGAATGTTTTAACAATGAGAAATCCTAAAATGACTAGATTTGTGGAAATGAGTGAGAATATAGTGTATCCTAATACTCATATTGAGAGTGTCCCATTGTTTATGTAGGATGGAAAAGGTAAGTGTTTGATTGATGTGGTGCATGTGCCTAACATCACAAAGAACTTGGTTTCTATTGGGAAAATGATTGAGTAGGGATTGTAAGTAAAGTTCAATCAAAATGACTACTTTATCGAAGATTTTAGGAATGAATGTAAACTCAATGAATAAGTCAAACATGTGAAAATGACATTTACCTTAGATAAATTGTACCCGAGTTGAAGGCTACTATGTTTGCACAAGGTGCATGAGTTATGGTAGGTTGATATTAACATTTGGCATAAATATATGAGATATGTAAATGTGCACAATGGAACAATATGTAGTCACAATATGAAGAGCTTATCTAAGCTCAAAGTGGCTTATACAAAGAAAGTGTGTGAAGTGTATCAATTTGCAAAACAAATAAGGCATGCATTTCTCCATGACAAACATATAAGTAGGGATTTGATTGATATTGTAGATTTGGATGCATGGAATTCTACAAATATTGCATCAATGGCTAGATGTAAATATTATGTAAACCTTTATTGATGATCATACAAGGAAGGCATGGATGTATTTCTTGAAGAAGAAAAGTGAGGTGTTTTCTCACTTTTAGGATTTAAAAAATCTAGTTGAGAGACAATAGGCATGCAAATTCAGTGTCTGAGGTCAAATGAAGAGGAAGAGTATCTCTCCAATGAATTTAGTACTTTTTTGAAACAACATGAAATTCAAAGATAGTTTACATGCAAGTACAATCCATAATAAAATAGAGTTGCTAAAAGAAAAAACATACATATTGCAAAAAGTACATGAGTCTTAATGGCTAAAAAGAACATGCTTCATTATTATTGGGCTAAAATTATCTCTATAGTTGTGTGTATTATGAACATGACTCCCATTGCCACAGTGCATTATGTGACTCCAAAGGAGAAGTTTATTGGCAAGAAACTAGATTTGTCACATATTAAAGTTATTTGGATACATTGCATATATATATATATATATTCCTGATGAGCTAAGAAAGAAGTTGGATCCAAAAGCTAAAAAGTGTATATTTATTAGCTAATCCCTTGAGTAAAAGGGTTATAGGTATTAAAATCTAGCTACACACAAGATATGGGTGAGTAGAGATATTGATTTATGAGATGATTAATTGGTATGCTACTAAAAAATGGATTATTGAAGATGATGTAAAAGAAAAGATGGTTGCAAAAAATGTGGATTCATAGTCACAGACATTGAGTGGCCTAAAAGTGGTTGCAAAAAATGTGGGTTCATAGTCACAAACATTGAGTGGCCTAGAAGAGTCCTTTTCTAGTAGGTATATTGAAAGACCATGGAGTAGAAAGTTGCATGTGAATAGCAATCCTATAAATGCAAACAATATTTCACAAAAGAAAAAAGAAAAAGTGGTTGAGCCACTTGGGATGTCAGATGTTTCTACTGGTTGTTCATATATAGATGGTGAGTGTGATTAGATCAGAGTATGGATGAAGACTTTCGTATTCCAGTTGACAATACACCTAGTATAAGAAAAAGTAGACTAATGTAAAGGCATCATAGAGTGCTTTGCAAGTGTGTAGGTCAATAAAAGTAACGTATAAGTAGGCTGATGTAAAGGGATCATAGACTGCTCTACAAGTGTGTAGGTCAATGAGAGTAATGTACCCCATAAATAGATTGGCATAGGATGGTTATGTTGCTTGCCATTATGCGTATATAGTGAATGTTATAAAATCAATTAAGCCCACTTATTTTGAGGAAGCTATTAGTCATCTACATTAGGAGAAAGCCATGGATGAAGAAATGGTAGCATTTGTATGTAAATCACACTTAGGAATTGGTATCACTATCTGAGGGAATGAAAGCTATAGGTTACAAGTGGATTTACAAAGTAAAACATAATGCATATGGAAGTGTGAGTAGGTATGAAGAAAGGCTGTTGCCAATGGTTATGCATATACTTATGGGATTTATTATGAGGAAACATTTGCTCCAACATCAAAGATGGCAACTCTAAGAGTTGTCATTGTAGTGCAACAAAAGGTTTGGTCTTGCATCAAATGGATGTAAAGAATACATTCTTGCATGGTGAGTTCTAAGAAGAAGTGTATATGGAGCAAAGACAAGGTTATGAGAACATGATTTATCCTAGTTATGTGTGTAGGTGCTACACAAAGCCTTGTATGGGCAAAAATAGGTACCAAGACCATGGCATGAAAATGTAAAATAGTATCTTCTCTTTTTTTGACTATCTCTTATCTCTCTCTCTCTCTCTCTCTCTCTCTCTTTGAGTATTATAGGCAAATCAATGCTCAAACACTTATGAGTAGCCTTTAACATATATGGGCTAAGGCTTTTATAACCTTTGGCTTTCCCCCTTACCTAGCATAGCTTATGCTTCCATGTCCCACCTTTCCTCATGCTTGTGCATTTTGTCTAACTGATCAGAAATGCAAGCTTTGAGGATCTTTCTTTTGATTGGATGATGATTTTTGTAGTGCCTACGATGGTGATGATGGCATTTGTGCTAATAGGGATGGTGATCTTAACAATAGTCAGTGGACAAATGATATCGACACTAGATTAATGGTCACTCACAAAAGTTTTTTTTTAACTTTAGTTTTTTTAAAGGTTATTACCTTAAGATTAAAGGCATTACATTTTCTCTACCTTAGAGGAATCAAGATGTCCTCATTTTAGGAGATATTGGGAATATTATTTACATAAAGCTTTCTCTAAGGATTTTCTTTTTTACATCAAGTATTCTCTCAAGTTGTAGCTCAAGGATTCCTTGGCTTGGAATTACAATTTATTGATCATCTGTTGGGTACATAAGCTTCTAGTAGACTAGTATTAAAAACATTATAGACATTTTAGTGTTCACAATGCTACAACTTATATGCATCGCCTTAAAGACATTTGAAAATCTTGTAAGGTCCAGAATATCTTGGATCTAGTTTCTAAAATTTGCTCAACGATAGTGATCTCTTGATCCACTCTTATCTTTCAAGGTTGAGTAGGATTAGTGGTGATCCTTAGCCTCTTGTATGTCCTTTCTTATGGCTTTAACCTAGTCATCCATATCCTTTAGCATCTTCTTCTAGATTTCTATCTTTAGTATTGGATAATAAATATTAAGTAGAGTAAGATAGCCTTGTCCATACAAGGCCTAATGTCTTGATATTTTGGTGGTATGAGACATTCTAGATAAATTTTACGAAGGGTAGATATTGCATCCACTATTTAGATCCTCTGCAATAATATACCCTTAGAATGTCTTCTATAATTGATTAAATCGGTGCATTAGTTCGGAGATTGTATGTTGTAGTAAAGCATAACTATATGCCAATAGCTTCAAATAAACTTTTTTGAAATCAAGAAATAAAGAGGAAATCTCAATTACTAACGATCATTTTTGGCAACCCATGAAGTCTTAAGATGGTTTCCATCTCCTCTTCTTTTGTGGTGGTCCTTGTGCTCTACGGGGAGCACCTGTTGCTGCACTAGAGAAGGCCGACGAGCCTTGGCGTGATGTCTTCTCGGGGCCAAAACGGTGACATGCTTGCTTGGTCTGTGCCATGCAAGGAGGGCAAGACGGAGAAGAGATAGAGGTTGGGGATGTGAAAATGGAGGAAGCAAAGAAATCAAGATATGAAAATGAGAAGAAGAATGAACTTTTAACCCATTTAAACCCCAAAACCGGGTTAATGGAGCTTCATACACACTATCCATCGTGTGGTCATAAATCCATAACCTTGTATCGAAATGCGACGAAACTTCACACGCGCACTTTCCATGCACTTTTTTTTCAAAAAAAATAATAATTTGGGCTCTTGGCCACCCAACGAGTGCACATGTGAAGTTTCGTTGCATTCCAATACAGTTTAGTATTTTAAAAATTATCCCACACTAAAATTATGGATTGTTTGATAATTGAGAAATCAACATTGCGACTACTGGCCCTTAGAAACTTCGCACCACATAAACTATACAGAGGCATTAGGAGTAAAGTCCACAGCAAGAAATTGCAAAATTTTGCATGTTATTCCTATTGAAATTGATAGTGTTAACAAAAACTGTAAGTAAGAATTGAAAATACAGCGAAGATGCACAGTCAAAGTTGAGAGTGAAGGACAAGTGTAAAACTTTAATTCATATTTTAAGGGCGCATACAATAGTTTTGCACTGGGACATAGTCATATGTCCAATGCACGAGGATAACACTATGCCAAAAAAGAAAACATTGCAAACTATGTTCATTTCATTGGAACAAATGCATCCTTCATTGCTTGAAGATTTCTTACAAGTTGGAAGTCCTTGGGAGTTACAGTGATGCGCTTCGCATGTATTGCACAATGTTGAGCATCAGGCATCAAGTCAACTAAAAAGGCCTCTGCAGCACACTGTAGAGCATGAAGACATTTTTTTGTGAAGTGATCAGGTCTATCCTAACCTTGTACCAAAAACCACCTCCTGCTTTCTGTGTAGTAGAGGCCTTGCACAATCTCGCGAACAAGTCTCAAGAAGCTCGCCTTCGGAATGATGAGATCAAAAGAGCGTTGATACCTTCTAATTTCTCTCAAAGCCACTGTACTTGGTTTCCACTTGCGTTTCTTGTGGGGATGCTGAGGAGGACCCTTATGGGGGCGACTTGAGGAAGGTGGATTAGGTTGAGAAGGGGGTGCATCTGAGCTAGTAGATGCTTCAAGGGGCTAAACACGATATGGGACTCTGAGCGGAAGCTTTTTTGCAACTGCCTTAGACCTAGCCATCTTTCCTGCACAAGAGGACTCAATGAATAAGATAGAAAGTGAAACCCTTTTTTATAAAACCCTAAACTGTGAGACTCATTCACATAGATGCACACTCTCTCTTTCTCTCTTAAACTATGAATTGCATTCACACTAACTCACATTGTTCATCTTACTATCTTAGCTCTTTTCGAACCCATTTGCTGCCTTGTCAAAGCCTTGTTTCTAGCCACTTGGCATGGTTTTCTCTTGCACTTGAGGTTTCATAATGCACTCTTTTAGTGACACGACGTGATTCCATCATGTTTGCAGCCAATTCATCAGCACTTTCATTTACTCTCTTCTGCAAGAGTTTAGCTTCATCCGCTACTATAATCCTATATCAACAAGATAGCAATTGGATCATTGGATTGCTACCATTCACCCCTCCACCATGATCAGTTTTTCTTTTGTATGCACCACGCACTATCCAATGTGAAATTTCCATCCCTTGTGTGGACCAAATTTCAATGCTTCCCTTTTCTGCAAAGTATGACCCATGTTCCTCAAGGATATGCTACAAAGACACATATCATGTCAAGAATCGTGTGGTGGGGGGACTTGCTCAAGATGCTGCGCCGAACACACATAGAATGCACAAGGAGAAGCTCACTCAAGAGACAAGAAAAGAGATGGAGGCCAAAAACGTTTTCTTGCTGGTTTCTTCTTCATCTTCCACACTCTTTACAATGTACACAAAGTATAGATAAGACACAACATAAAGGAAAGTGGCCTACTAAGTCAAACAATGCATAACCGACTACATTAGTCGACTGGCGCTATAGCTATGCCAGTTGTAAATAGGTGTAACAACCTGAATATAATAAGTAATGAGTTAGTGGCCATGTGAGAGTCATAATGACCACCGACGTTCTAAGTGTAGACATGTAGACCCATCTAACTAGGTGGTCCATCATCAATGCCTGCATGTGTTGAGCTTGTCATCTCAACAGTCCCCCTCAAGCTCAACTGTATCTCTGCAACTCCAAGTAAGCTTCAAAACTTTTGAAGCTTCTCTGTACCCAATGCCTTCGTGAAGATGTCAACTATCTGATCCTGTGTGCTGACATATACCAAGTCAATCTCACCTACTAGTACCTTCTCTCTCACAAAGTGGTAGTGTACCTCAATATGTTTTGCCCTGGCATGGAGCACAGGGTTCCTAGCCAACTGTATACTGCTCACGTTGTCACAATAAATGACAACTGGACCTTCCACCTGCACATCCAAATCAGCCATTAACTTTTGTAGCCATACTACCTCACATGCTGCAACAGCAGCACCTCTATACTCAGCCTCTGTACTTGACAAAGCAACTGTAGATTGCTTTTTGCTGCTCCAAGCAACTGCTGCACTACCAAGAGAGAACATGTATCCGCTGATAGAACTTCTATCAGACACACTACCAGCCCAATCTACATCTGTGTATCCAAACACCTGTACATCTATACCTGCCTCATAGAAAAGTCTATAATATAATGTGGACTTTACATATCTCAATATGCGTCTAACTGCATCCAAATGTGGCTTTCTAGGTACTTGCATAAACTGACTCACAAGACCAACATCATAGCTCGTCTGGCCTTGTAATGGTCATGTAGATCAAACTCCCCACTATCCTCCTGAACATAGTAGGGTCTTCTATCTCATCCCCAACATCAGCACTCAACTTTACATTCTACTCCAATGGGACTAAAAGTGGTTTGCATGCAGTCATACCATACTTGGACAACATATCCAAGCCATACTGTCTTTGGGACAGCCATATACCATCATCACATCTAATCACCTCAATGCCAAGGAAGTACCTTAGCTCACCTAAATCCTTCATCTCAAACTTCTTCTTCAAATTGCCCTTGACTTCAGCAATCCCACTATCACTATCACCTATAATAATCAGGTCATCCACATAGATGACTATGATGACCAAACCTGCATCTCCCTTTCTCACATAAAGTGAGTGATCAGCATCAGAAACATAAAAGCCAATATTGACAAGATACTCTCTGATCTTGTCAGACCATGCTCTAGGTGCTTGCTTGAGCCCATAGAGTGCCTTCTTTAACCTGCACACGTACGTAGGATGTTCTAAATCTTCATAACTTGCCGGCTGATCCATATACACTTCTTCCTGCAAATCACCATGCAAGAAGGCATTCCTCACATCCATTTGCTGCAACCTCCAACCTTTGGCTGCTACCAAAGCAATCACACATCTGACAGTTGCCATCCTAGCAACTGGACTGAAGGTTTCATCATAATCTATGCCATCTGTCTAGGCATAGCCTTTTGCAACTAGCCTAGCTTTGTACCTACTAATAGAACCATCTGCATTATGCTTAATCTTATAAACCCACTCACATCCAATAGCTTTCTTTCCCTTCGGCAATGATACTAGATCCCAAGTCTTACTGGCCTCTAATGCAGCCATCTCCTCATCCATTGCTGCATCCCAATGAGTATGACCAACAGCATCCTCAAAACAAGTGGGCTCAACATCCTCAACTAGTTTCACCATATAAGCATAATGATAAGTTGCATAACCTTCAAAACCAAATCTTTTAATAGGGTATCTGACCCTGCTAGATCTACGTACCACCAGATCACTCAATGGAGCCTTTACATTATTATGAGCTCTCTGTACACCTGGTGTCTTCACAGAAGGAATACCAAGCTCATCATCTAAGCTCTCTGAGCCACTGGAGTTTCCATCAAGAACTGCATCAATGCCATCTGACACTTTATTCTTTCCTTTGTCTTTACCTGTAGTGCTACTAGATGCACCTGAAGATGTAGAGGTACTCCTTAGTCTCCCAGACCAAGGACTACCAGATGATGTCTCTAGTCCACTAAGAGTCCGTGATTCTTGCTTTTCAGCCTGCACATGAGTGTCATGATCATCATCATCATCCAATGCATCACCACTAGATGCATACCAACTGCTCATTTAATCAAAGATGACATCCCTGCTCACTCTGAACTTACATGTGACAGGGTTATAACAGCGATACCGTTTCTGCTCTAAAGAGTATCCAATAAAGACACACTTTTCAGCCTTTGGATCCAGTTTCTTTCGCAACTCATCTGACACATGAACATACGCAATGCAGCCAAACACTTTCAAGTGTGAGACATCAGGCTTCTTACCTATAAAACATTCTTCGGGGGTCATACCATGAACTGCAGCTGTGGGAGTTCTGTCCATAATATAAACAGCAGCATGAACAGCCTCAGACAAAAAATGCTTAGGCATATTATTTTCAGCCATCAAGGCGCATGCAACTTTTGCAATATGCCTATTTTTTCTTTCTGCAACCCCATTTTGCTGTGGGGTATACCTGCATGTGAACTGTCTCTTTATCCCATGAGACCTCAAAAAATCATTGAACTCATTCGAGAGGTACTCTCCCCCTCCATCTGACCTCAAGCACTTTACTTTCAAGCATGTTTCTCTTTCATTTGCAGCCTTGAAAGTTCTAAAGTCCTCAAATGCTTCACTCTTTTCCTTCATAAAATATACCCACAGCTTTCTAGAACAATCATCAATGAATGTAACAAAGTATGAACTGTCTCTAAGAGATACATTTTGTGCAGGCCTCCAAATGTCCGTATGCACAACATCAAGGATATTTCTGCTTACATCTCTGTCATGTGAAAAGGGTTGTCTTGCCTGCTTACCAAACTGACATGCTTCGCATATCTTATGAAATTCTGCAACTCTAAATGTAGGCAAACCCGTAACCAACCCTTTGGACTACATTAATTTCAGCCTTTTTACATTCGCATGTCCTATGCGTTTGTGCCAAATTTCAATATCTGCAACAACGGCTTTTCCTTTAGCATACATAGCAGCATTCATAGTAGAAATTCCAGCATCCAGAGTAAACATACACCCAACTCTACTTCCCTTTGCAACTAACCTGCACTTGTCATTGAAGTCTTCTACAAAGCAGCCCTTTGCATTAAATCTGACTTGCAGCCCTTGCTCTACCATCTGACCCACTGACACCAAGTTCTTTGTGATAGATGGCACATGTAATACATTTGAAAGACTCTTTGTCTTACCATCATGCAAGGACAAGGGAACTTTTCCAATGTGTGAAATTGGGTAGCATGAATCATCACCCATCTGCACATAACCTGCATTTTGCAAATTCTGCATCTCTTCAAACCATTCTGCATGGCTGGTCATATGATTGGATGCACCTGAATCAACATACCAAACATCATCATGTGTTCCCTTTCCTGTGACAGCATTCAGCATATGCTGCATAACAAACATATGTTCATTTTTGTCTTCATTCTGTCGTGAAGATGATGCATAGTTTCCTTGCTGCAACTTACCACTGCGAATATCATCTTTCTTAGCATAACATTGGGCTGCAATATGACCTATTTTTCCACAGTAGTGATACACAATACCAGAGTTGTTAGAACTTCTGTCCTGCCATCCACCTCTTCCTCTGAAGCTCCCCGTGCCTCTAAAGTTACCACGACCTCCTAAAACCTGCATATCGCCAAATTGCTGATTCAATCTGTTTTGCTGGTTGTCACTACCACGTCCTGTACCACGGCCTCTTGAAGAGAACCTGCCATGTCCCCTTCCTGAACTAGAGTAGAAAGCTTGGACCTGTTCACCACTTCTTTCAGATGTCTCACTCTGCATGTTGATCTCTTCAGTGATCATAAGGGAGACCAACTCATCGAAATCTGGGAATGGCTTTTTAACATATACGGAAGTTACAAAAGACTTCCAAGCCTTTTCATTGTTAAGTCCACCCAAGGTAGACGACACTAAATCATCATCATCGGGCATTGCATCAATCGTTGCCAAGGTATCTGCAATGCTCCTTACCTTCACTGCATACTCATTGATAGACATCTTCCCTTTCTTCAATGTATTTAACTCTTGCTTGAGTTGAATCTTTCATGCCTTTGTATTTACAGAAAACATACTTTCAAGTATGGTCGAAGCTGCATATGAATTCTCTGCATTTCTAATATGTTCAAGTATATTATTGTCAACTACTGCAAACAGCCAATACATGACCTTTTTATCTTTTGCATTCCATTCCTTCCATGCCTTTGTCTCTTCTATAGTTGGAGGATCACTTACCTCCAGCTCCTTTTCTTCACCTGAAACAAGCTCGTAGAGGCCTTTTCCAATAAGGAAGTTCGTGACACGGAACTTCCATGATGGATAGTTGTTCTTGTCGAGCTTCTCAATGATGGGGCTTCCACTGTTCTTTGCCATTATCACAAAACTAATACCAAACAGCAAGCAAATCTTTTGCAACCTTCGACCTGTAGTACACAGCAATACACCATATAGTTTTTTTCACTGTCTGCTCAATAATACATGTAATCTGCAACCTATTTGCAGATAAACCTTATGTTTGCTTCTTGCAAACACCTCAAGAATTACAGATTCTCAATCTGTAACTTGCGCACCCACTTTCGGTCAAAACAGCCGAAATCACAGTGTACCCTGAAACTGCTGTTCGCAACCTTGCGGCTCTAAAACGGGGCCTGAAATGGCCTCAGATGTCCAAAATAACTGCGAGAAAGCCCTCTTTGCGCACACCAAATCTCACTGCAATCTGAGATTTTTGCTCGACCCTGCTTCCGGTACCTCCACAGGCTCTATCCGAGAGAGAGAGTGGAAGAATGGGAGAGCTTCTTACCCGTGGCTTGCTTGCTCGAACCTTGCTTCTTCTCCTTCACTTCAACCTTCAAAATTAGCCTCTCTCAGTGGCACGGCTCTGATACCATGTCAAGAATTGCGTGGTGGGGGGACTTGCTCAAGATGCTACACCGAACACACATAGAATGCACAAGGAGAAGCTCACTCAAGAGACAAGAAGAGAGATGGAGGCCAAAAACGTTTTCTTGTTGGTTTCTTCTTCTTCTTCCACACTCTTTACAATGTACACAAAGTATAGATAAGATACAACATAAAGGAAAGTGGCCTACTAAGTCAAACAATGCATAACCGACTACACTAGTCGATTGGCTCTATAACTATGCCAGTTGTTGTAAATAGGTGTAACAACCTGAATATAATAAGTAATGAGTTAGTGACCATGTGAGAGTCATAATGATCACTGACATGCTAAGTATAGACATGTGGACCCATCTAACTAGGCGGTCCATCATCAATGTCCGCATGTGTTGAGCTTATCATCTCAACATATCACACATGAGTAAAACTATGCTCAATAGTTTATATAATTCATACAATTTTAAAATATTAACTTAGTATGCACCATGTAATGTGTGATAGAGCTTTTGCCCCATGCTTCCACCATGTTTTCGTAGAAGCTATGCATAGTATTGATAAATTCTTGCTGATCTTCATTGTTAAACACCATCTTGTGAAGTAAGGGGGTCAATTTTTTAAGACTTATCCAAACCTTAGCTTTGGCCAATCTTGTTTTTTTTCCATTACTTCGATTGGGAACTGCAAAATGTAACTTTTTCAGCCATCGTAGTCCTGCGGCCTACGAACCATGACATTCCCTTCCTCATTGATGGGTATTGAGAGAAACTTCCTATTCTTTGCTCCTCCAAAGCAAAGCTTTTTTGGCAAGTTACCAGATTTTCCTGATCTCTTCTCATCTTTTTCAATCGTCACTTGATGCTTGTGTAGCCCAAGAAGTAAATGTATTCATATAAAAGTTTCTCCATGATTCTGACAAAAGCATGCAATGAAAAAATATGAATATAATCCAAGGGAATGTTGAAGATGGGCTTCCAAGTGGGATCTTCTCTATTGCGTGTCGGTGCAACACTTGTCGCATTTCGCCAGTTCTTCTTTCTGTCCTATCGAGTGCCAAATCTTTGGGAGAATCTAGTCTTTGTCCTATCTACTTGCCTGGGAGTGCATTGGGGTGTTCTAAAACTAGGGTTTGGCCCCTCTCTTGGTAAAGTGGCCGAGTTTTCTTTTTCTTTTTCCTTTTGGCCAAAGTAGGTCAAAAACTGGGTTATGTTCATCTGTTTGATTTTGATAGTCTTTGTCTAATTTCTAGAATAGGGCGACCAATTTTGGTGTCTGATCCAATTTTGGTTTTGATTTCTGATGTTCGATTTTGGGTGGATGTCCAATCGGATAGAGGGACTAGTCCAATTCCAATTGGTAAGAATGAGATAGTCTTGTCCATATCAAACCATCCAATCCAATTTTGGTTTCAATTCTTGATGTTGGATGTCCGATCAGACAGAGGGCCTAGTCCAATTCTGACTTGTAAAAATTAGATATTCCTGACCAAATTGAACTGTTTGATTTTGGGAATTGGATCATCTGATCATGTCTGTGTGAACACATAGCCAGCACAAATTTTATTTGTTTGTGCAACCCTAGGGTCCTACAAACTCCAAATGCATAATCTATGGGATGTAAACAATTGAGCTAGTTCACCTATAGGCATTGTATGCACTCGAATCCTATGAATCAATGCAATCACCACTCCCTTCGTCTCATGCAAAAACTTGTCACCTCTCTCTCTCTCTCAAAGTTGCAAGTGAAAATGAGCTCTCTCTCCCTTTCTTTGGGTCTTAAACCCCATTTCCAACACTCTTTTGATGCCCCTCTCTCTTTCTTTCTATATTCCAACCCCATTTTCCTCTTTTGCACCCTGATTTAGGCCTATTGTTACAGCAAAATCCTACGATGTTTTTCTTTTTCCTTCCCTTATGTTTCGTACCTAAATCCCTACAAATGCCTACAAATTACAAGCAAATACTGATGTTAATCAAATTAACCTATCTAGGCTTCAAGAATCCAAAACACTTACTTATAATGAAGATCAATGCCCTTTCTTCCTACCTATCTACCTCAATTACCAATTTGGAGAAAACCCTACTCTAGTTCTTGATTCAGGTATGTAAGCACTCAAGGCTTGACCCCATTGGTCTCAACAATGGAACGAAAATGTGAGAGTTCTTTGCTTGACCGCCAAGACCCATGGACTGCTTATTGCTCAAGAATTTCATGTTGAATGCTAATGGCTACCTCTCACATAGCCATGTGCAACCTTTACCCTACAAGTGTAGTGAGCTTACCTCCATGCCCGATCAAGTAGACTTCTATCTCGAACCTTCCGATAGCTCCACAATTTGAGATGTGAGCTCAAGAAACCTCAATCTTCCACCTTCAAGCTCCATGCTCCATAGCCGTGTGAGAAAAGAGATGAGAAGAAGAAGAAGGGAAGAAGAAGAAGGAGAAGAGAGGAGAAGATGGAGAGCTTCTCCACCATAGTCCCTTACCCTCACACTCTCACTCCTTCACTCTCTCACACTCCCTCACTCACTCTCTTAAGCACAAGCAAGAATAAGAAAAAGAGAAGAAGAGAGCCACTTTTTTCCACACACCAAGAATGAGCTTCTCTATTCACTTTTTTGGCTTTTATATATGTCCTAATCCCTTTTGGGCACCCATCCCCTTTTTACATGACCATCCATCTTGCCTAGGTCCACTTTTCTGATTCCTTTCTACTTACATTGTCCCTTTACCTATGCCCATCTACACGTTACAAATTGCACAGGAGGGAGCCTTACACTTTTTTACAAAAATTTAGGGGCGCTTTTGCATTTTAAAATGTTCCTTTCCCCTTTTGTATTTTCCTTGAACTTTTTAAGGCTGTTCTTATGCTTTTGGCATTTTCTCCTCCTATTCCTTCTATCATGCCACCTTTTATGTATTTTTGAATTTCCTTGAAATTTCTTTTTCTTTCTTTTTCTCTACCTTGCACTGATTAATAGCATGGCATTAACATTGCAACATATTTCACTTGTTAGGCTCTTGGTAGCTAGATCATTCTTTGAAGCATTAATTGAGAAAGTCATGATGGCATGTTGAATGGCAACAAACTACTTTGCCCTCCTCACCTTGTCCATGGTGCATGCATCGAGAAGTCCCCCACATCACACCTTGATCCTCCTCGAAGTGTGAAGATCAACTCAAATAGGGGGGGTTGGATTTGTAGCTCTTTTTTTCAAAAATCATCTCCTTACAAAGGCAACATGTCACTTGTCACAAAAAGTGTGATCCCACTTCGCCGCACCATCATTGGACTTGCATCAAGATGTTCCCTTTTTGACAAGATCTTTGAGAAAGTACTTGTAAAGCCCATCTTGACTCCTCTTGAAGCCGAATGTTGACATACTCTCCTTGCAAGGTCCATTGTTCCTGCATATGTTATCCTCCTCCATTTTGCACAACTTTGCATAGAAGAGTGTGGGGATGGAAGAAGCCCTACCTAGCTAGATTAGACTTCATTGCACATGTTACCTCAAAACATTTGAATTGGCCCTCTTTGGCCAAATCCATCTCGATGATGCACAAATAAATGTAGAATCCATTTTTATTAGATCACCATACTTTAAAGACTTGCACTAGTAGGCCCTCCTTGGCAGATTGAGCTAGAACACCCATGAACAAGTTAAAGTAGTTTGATGGGGACCATCAAACCACTTAGCCTACAATGTGAGGGCCATCTCTCCTGCTGTGTCCATCTCAAAGTGACCTATATGGCTTGATGTTGCAAGTGGATCCATAATAACTTATACAAGTTGATATGTGGGGTTGCCACATACCACTTTGCCCTCATAGCCAAGTCCATTTCTTTAGCTATGGGAAATGGCCTCCTAATACAAATATTTGACTTTCTAGCCCAAGTTGAGACCCAAGCTTTCACACCTTGCCTCAATAGCCATGTTAGGATCCTTACTAAGTCGAATCATCTTTCATAACCTTGAGGGTGAAGGTTTTTTACAACTTGTTTAGTTCCACCATGAAGCCATCCAACCATGATGATGTCACCTAATAAGTTGAATCCCTTTGGTCTCGAGATTAGAGTGGGCATGAATGCACAAGTAGACTTTGATGGTGTAGAAGACTCCTTGAAAGACACCCTAAGTCAAAGTACAAGGCTATTACCATATTGCGCCTTCACAACTTGAGTACCATTTTAGAAGATCCATTTGTCATTGTCTATCCTCACTAGGGACACCCTAGTATCGCTCTCTTGTTTTTCGTATGAGGGCTCAACTTCTTCATAATTAGTCATAGTAGCACAATCTCTCTCCTCATCAATTTTGTAAGAGTAAACTTGTCCCTCATCTCACTGAAGTGCACATGTCACCCCTTGCTAGGTGACTCAAATTCTTGAGGACCCGAGGTTAACTCTATCATCTCACCCTTTGCCTTGCAACTCAAAGAGTCATTAGAATCATTCCACTTCCTAACTTGTGCCCTCATCTTTCTCCTCTTCTTCATGTGTTTCTTCTTGTTACCACATGGGCCGCCTTGCCTTTCATTGTACACACCTCTATTTCATCACATTAGGGGAGTTTTGAGGTCTTGAAAAGGCCTTTTAGGAGATAGAAAGAGATTGCTCTAGACCAATAGGAGCAAAGCCTCCGTAATGAAACTTCTATTTTAAAAAAGGCAAAAAATTATTTTACAAAAAGATACATATATAATAATATTATGAATTTGTATTATCAATATCTATTTTTAGCCTCATATGTTCATGATTATGACATTCTTTGCATTAATGATATACAATCCCGACCTCTTTTATTTAATGATATGTGTGAATTAATGATAATGACATGTTTACTCTAAATTCACATTAGTAAAAAGCTTGGCACATATTTTTTTCCCTCCTTTCTTTTGTCCCTCTCGTGGTAGCCTAGTCTTCTCTCTCTCTCTCTCTCTCTCTCTCTCTCTCTCTCTCTCTCTCTCTCTCTCTCTCTCTCTCTCTCTCTCTCTCTCTCTCTCTCTCTCTCTCTCTCTCTCTCTGTATGGATACATAAATGTGACCTTCAACATGGTGTCCAAGCTCCCAAATCACATCCATATCAGTATTTAACTCACTCCAAAAAGATGGAAGATGGATTCTTGCAATCATTAGCAAAGGCAATCGGATCACCATGCAATAGGCAAAATGTGGGAAAAGGCGAAGATATGAGAGCTTGTTCATCTCTACTTGGAAGGCTAGAATCTGAGATTTCAAGCTTGGAGTAAATAAGAATAGCATAAAAGAGGTTTTGGTGCAGCATGTGTTTATGAATAGAGAGCTATATTTGGAACTTGAAAGTTCAAATCTTCCAATGCATAAACCAAATTTTAAGGATTTAATTCTTAAAGTATTTCTTTTCTTGAACTTGGTTTAAGATTTTCCATTATAACATTTGTTCATTTGTCTTGTAGATGTCTATCCCTCCAATCTTGAGGAATGGCAACCGATCGAGTCTATTGTTGATGTGATTGATGTGATGCATGGCTTGATTGGAGAAGAAATGTACAAAGGTAGAAATAAGACAGAGCTTGTAGAGAATGGAATATTCTTCTATGACCATTCTTATATTATCCCCATGCAGCATAGCCAATGGGGATCAATATCCCCCCTTCCTTTGCTAGATTTTTCAAGCTTTGAGTGGACTTTGCCAAGTCTAGCTACTAATGAGGGCTATAGATGCAAAATATTTTTTGAGGTACAGAGAGCATTAAACCTAATATCTCAAGTAGGCTAAGCAAAGTTACTTTGTTCATGCCTATTAATATATTTGTTGACTTATTTTCTAATGCCGAGATAAGAAAATCAAAGGCTATGCTTTCAGTGAAGAGACTAACACATGATTATGTTATAAAATTTGTTGATGAGGGATGGGACACTAGGACAGATGGGAAAATTATATGTAAGATAGATCAAGACTCTATAGCTTGTAAATATATGATTGCTACTCAAAATTTCATCCTTAGCTTTTATTACAGTAGATGGCATTATGTTGGCAGTAGTCTGGTTGCTTTAGACCAAAATCTTGATAATTTTAGCAAAGATCCTATAGTGGATCTTGATGTTTGGTACAATGAGGACATTATTGCAAATCCTAAAGGTTAGATCATCATGTATGCTACATCAAGTGAGAATGGATTTACAGAATGAAGATATTGAACTACCATACTCATCTGTGCTCCAACTTAATAACAAACAAGTAAGTTTTTATTTCATATTATATTCATTTAGGTGTATATCTGATTTCACTTCCTGATTAATAAACATTTGTAACATTTTTTTAAACAGATATCAACGAGGAGAGAGAAGAATATACAATGCAAGGATATTGAAGGAAAGATCTCTTTACTATCAATATAAAATATATTTACAAATTTTTGTTAGCCATCTCCATGACTTATACACAAGGGCTTACAATATGAGGCAAAGCTACTTTTTTTGAGAAGGAACATCCTTTCTAGGAGTCCTTTTGCTTATCTTTGATGCTTTGGTTGTTGAAGGCATAGCTTTACCTATTGTAGCTACATGCACCTCCTCTCCTTCAATGTCCAAGCCCCCACTTCTTGTTGGTTGTATACAATTGGTCATTATGTACTTCAAGAGCTTTTCTCTTATATACCAAACGTGCTCACTTGTATAGCAATCCCTTGTAAACTGTCATACATTTGTAAAAAAATATTTTTAGTTCATTGTTATTTTTTACAGTGGACTATTTTGCAATAAACTCTATCTTAAAGTTTAGTATGTTTCGCATTACCTTTATATGTTTATCATCATTGAGATAAATAAACTGAACCAATCTTCTGGCATTTACAATTACTCTCCAGCCACAAGAGTAACTATCATCCTGATGAGGACATTGCAATCAATAGGAGTTACTTGTTTATGGTAGTTTTTAGAATAAATTTTCTTAGTATGTTCCAACCATATTAATCAAGAACTTACCACAACTTGTCTATATTGCATTGTTGCAAGTAAGTTAGAAGGCATGGGAGGCCTTTTCTCTAACACTTCAATCAATCTTTTGCAAACTCTGTACCAAAAAGGTAATAAAATTTAGCATTATTACAAAATAAAGATCAAAATATTTAGATTACCTGCAACAAAAAGATCAAAATATCAAGGAGACCCTAGATTATAAACTTACAACTTCCATGGCTTCCTTTTATAGAATTGATGAGGAAACATTGCCTCTCCACACAATCTATTCCAATTAGGCTTCAATGAGAACTAAAAATAAAATTATTTCAATACTCTAGCAAAACAAGATCTCGTAAAATCTTAAAAAATATCAAATTACTTACTTTTCATTGTATGGAATTAGAAGAAGCTCCAACGATACAAAGTCAATTGAATTGCACCAATGGTCAAAAGCACTTGCATCAAACTCACTCCTCATAAAGTATGAAATGGATGGATCAAAAACCTCAATCTTTTGTTGTATATCGAAGGGGAGCTCATGCATTACACACCTAGCAAAGGAATGGAGATAGTAAGCATCAACATGAAAGTCTACTGCTAGAAAAATATGGTGAGTTTAAACAAATTTCAGTAACTATACCTCATTTCAACAAGAAGAATCGAGTCATTTAATTCTCTCACTTTATTTTGGAGAATTTGAACTCAATTAGAGTCCAAAATAATCATATCAGATCTCTTGTTAATATCAGCAAGTAAAAAAAAAAGAAACATTGAAGCCCTTAGGGTCAGCCCTTTCAAGAAGGGTAGATAACTCTTCTTCAAAAGATGGGAGTTTTTCTACTTCCTTCTTTCTTTTAAACTCCCTCCATTTATCTCCCTGCTCTACTATGGCCTTTTCCTCTTTCTCATGCTGTCTTGTGTCCTTTTCATGGGTAACATCTTCAACCTTCAGACTAGTATCATTTTTCTTCTTTCTATATGGAGTCACATTTAAAATATTGAAAGCCTTAACATCAGAAAGAGGGACTAGCTCAAGGACCTTTGAAAACATGTATCTCAATCTCTTGAGAATAATCATTTCTTTATCCATAAGCATAAGCCTATGTGCATGAGCCACACAGATATAACAATCTTGGAAAAACTCAATCAAAAAATCCTTTGTAGCCTCCTAAATATAGTTGAGACCCTGCCCTAGTCCATCTAAAACTCTGTAGACTATGCTTGTCACAGATTTCTCTGACAAGTCTCTGAAAATACAACTTTGGGATTGCATTATTCAAAGCCTTCATTGCACTTCTATTCTCATGCTGTGAGAACCTTCCTCTTGGCTTTGATTTCCTTGAAAGTTTGGAAGGCTTGGAGGATTGATGTATCTTTGAAGCAAGACCTCGAGGATCAACTCTCTACTTCCTTGTAGTGGACTAAGTTCTAGCCATCTAGAACATTAAAAAAAAACAAATAATACTAACAAATTAGGAAAGATATCCTAATCTCTCATATTAATATATCTACAATCACGAAGCAGTAGGCAAATAGTAATCAGAAAGTCTAAATACAATCTCAATAAAAGGGTACGAATACGTATGAAACACAAGTAGGCCTTGAAGGCAAAGGGAACTCAACATCATATCCCGTTACATATGGCACAAGGGGAAAAATGCAGACTCAAAACGGATGAAACACAATATGGCCTTACTAAAAAAAAAGAACATAACACCGTTTGCATTTCGTACATCACATGACAAACATGGCAATCCTAGTCATGTTCAACTCATCTATTCTATGAGTTATCTTCACCTTTTACCTTCTATGGGAATCAACTCATCCTTTAGACTACTTTTTGTGAAAAATTATTTACCCTAAACATCTTTATCCTTCTTGATTGTTAATTTTTTTAAATTTCAACTTTGTAGTATATGTTTTTCCAACATACACACATGCATTTGAAATATTAAAATAGATTCTTTCATTTCAACTTAGTTATTCTTCTTGGCTTTGATTTCCTTGAAAGTTTGGAAGGCTTGGAGGGCTGATGTATCTTTGAAACAAGACCTGTAGGATCAACTTTCTTCTTCCTTGCAGTGGACTTAGTTCTAGCCATCTAGAACATCCAAAAAAACAAATAATACTAACAAATTAGGAAATATCTCATTATCTGTTATATCAATATATCTAAAATCATGAAGCGGCATGCAAACAGTAATCACAAAGTCTAAATACAATCTCAATAAAATGGTACGAAGACGTATGAAACGCAAGTAGGCCTTGAAGACAATGGGAACTCAACATCATATCACGTTTCATATAGCACAAGGAGAACAATGCACGCTCAAAATGGATGAAACATGATATGGCCTTCCTTGGAAAAGAAAACATAACACGGTTCGTGTTTCATACGTCACATGACGAACATGGCAATCCTAGTCATGTTTAACTCATCTATTCTACAATGTATCTTCACCTTTAACCTTCTAGGAGAATCAACTTATCCTTAAGACTAATTTTTAGGAAATTTATTTACCCTAAACATCTTTGTCCTTCTTGATTGACAATTTTTTAAATTTCAACTTTGTAGTATATGTTTTTCCAATAGACACACATGCATTTGAAAGATTAAAAGAGATTCTTTCATTTCAACTTAGTTATTTACTTGAAGCTTGAAGTTCTATAATTTATGAAACTTAAAAGAGATTCAAAGTTCTATAACTTGCATCAAGTTAAACACATGAAATGCGAGTATGGCTTTAATGGACAAAAGAAAACTAGCACCCACGTTACAACAAAAACTTGTAGGCCTTAGTCATATGAAACGCGAGGAGGCCTCATGTGGACAAGAGAAACCTAGCACCCATCGTGTTTCATACGTTTGGCATTTTTGGGGATGATTTAGTAGGAGTGTTCAAGTGATTCATAACTTACTTATATTTTAGAAAAAAACTTACATTCTTGAGTGTTGAGTGCATATGTTGTCGATGAAATCTTCTTTGGTACCTTGCGCGGAAGAATACTTTTGTATTACGATCAAATTAGCATTGCGTTGGTGTGGTTGAGCATAGAGACGGTTTTTTCTTTGAAAAAACTCTTTTGCAGTTTAGAAATCGAGTTTATAACGATGTTGGTTTACACGTGTGGCTGCCGTAATGTGTAGTTAATTTCACACGTGCGACTGAAGATTGTTTTGCCTCGGAAGTTGTGCCACATGTCTCTTAATTTTTCGGCATGATAGTGCTTTTATAGCTCCGATTTTTAAGTTTTTTTCTTTTTCTTTTTCATTTAAAGCAGATGTCCTCCAAATTAATTCAACGTACTTTTTTTATCAAACGTGAGATGACCGTTGGCATATATATACGAATGCTCAGGTTCCGATCTTGGTTACTATTTCTTTTACGTATCTTTTCTTGTCTTTGACCAGCTTTTTATCTCATAAGCATCACAAGCCAAACCAAGCATATGCTTACAAGAAACCATTTATTCTCAAGAGCAAGGCCTGCAAATATCAGGTATCACACTTTTATTAATATTTTTCTCTGCAATCTTGAATTTTGAGGCATTGAAGATGTTAGTTGGTTTAAAAGGAGAAAGATACATCAGGGACTTAGAAATTTTGTATTGGTTTTACTTTCTTTTTCTAGCAATATTGGTCTAGTAAACATGTAAAATGATGGGGTTTTGTGTTCTTGAGGCATTGTTTTGTTCAAATTTTTCGGATGTAAAAAACACGAAATTGTCAAGTTTTTTTTATAAGTTACGTGTGAAATGTGATTTTGTGAACTATGAGATAGTCTAAATCATTGTTTTCGCATTTCATGAGTTGAAAATGTTAAACAAAGTTTAATCGATGAGGCTTGGAATTTCATGCTTTCTTTGCTGCATAAAGTTTTAATTCATTTCTTTCATCTTGGTTTGGTAAACATGTAAAACGATGGGGTTTTGATGTTCTTGAGGCCTTGTTTTGTTCAAATTTTCTAGATGTATAAAATGCGAATTCATAAAAAAAAAATTATAAGTAACATGTGAAACCTGATTTTGTGAACTATGAGACGGTCTGAATCATTGTTTTCGCAATTCATGAGTCGAAAATGTTAAACAAAGTTTGATTGATGAGACTTGGAATTTCATGCTTTTTCTACTGCATAAAGTTTTAATTCATTTCTTTCATCTTGATCTGGTAAACATGTAAAACGATGGGGTTTTGATGTTCTTGAGGCATTGTTTTGTTCAAATTTTCCAGATGTATAAAATGTGAATTCATCAAGTTTTTTTAACAAGCGACATGTGAAACTTGATTTTGTGAACTGTGAGGCAGTTTGAATCATTGTTTTTGCGTTTCATGAGTCAAAAATGTTAAACAAAGTTTGATCGATGAGACTTGGAATTGCATGCTTTCTCTGTTGCATAAAGTTTTAATTCATTTATTTCATCTATTTCCTTAATTTTCTTAGCAATCTTTCTTTAGTCTACTACATATGAGCAAATGTGGATTTTTATATTTTCATTAGAGAGAATGGAGGAGGAGGAATTGGAGGTCACCTGTGATGAAAAGCTGTTTGATTTTCTTCATGCAATTGGAAATTCATCTAGATTTATTTACATCAGAGACATGCTCAATGTTCCCTTTGATTTGCAAGAGCCTTTGAAGGATCTTGAAGATAAACTGAAGGATTTTAAGGTATTTTATGATAGACATGTGGAAGGCCTAGAGATTGAGGGATTTGTCCATTACAGAAATGTAATGGAAGCTTTTAATGTTGCTAGAACAACTTTGCAAGCAATGTTTAGCCTTATTGATGAAGAATTCAAGAAGTGGAAAGTGGATTGCCCTTCCCATCAGAATCATCAACAATGTCTTCTTGTACATAAGGATGTTGGATTTCTTGTATATCTTCAATATATGGATAGTTGCTCTTAGATACAATACAAGAGAAGAAGATGGAGGATATTGCATGCAAAGACAAAAAAGTTGAAGAGAATGGTGAAATGTTTCAAGAGGATATTGAGAACCAGTTAGTGCAAGGATTTGATGTTTCTTTGTCTAAAAGTGAGAACATTACAAAAGTGGAAGAAAAGGAGATAGAGTTCAATGCAAAGATTGAAACAGGTCCTCTTGAATGTGTCCCAACATTTCCCAGTTATCTCACCAACAAAAAGAGATATGTATTGCTAAATATATTCAACACATTTTTTATCTTAGAGAAGATTATTGCTTGGCAATCCTTGTTGCATGGGGTCAAAATGATAAGAATTTTATAGGTTATGAAGAGGAATTGCTAGCAACTCTTGATGTTGAGGGAGAGAATTTTCAAGACAGTTTTGTAGCCTTGCATTCTTGTATTAATCAGATCGTGGAACATGAAAAGGGGGAGATACCTTCAGAGAAAGAGTACTTACAAATTCAACAGAGACTTGGTATTGATAACATGGGGTATGAAGAGAAAATGAAGTCTCCATTAGAGGAGAAACCAAAAAGGTCAATAAATCTATATGATGATAGTCTTCTTGAAGAAGCTGAAAACCCTAAGGTATGAAAGATAATTCTAAGATATCTATTGTGATTTATATTAAAATATGTTATGCATTATACACAAATATTTTTGGATATTTATCTACTCAAATCTTATACTATTGTGGTTTATTGTGCACATAGAAATTAAAGATACAAACAACTTTCTTGGAAGAGCCAAGGGCTCAAGGCCATTGAAGCTTAGCAAAAGTCAAGGCCTTGGTCATTATATTGGAAGCTTAAATAATCAAATAGTTGCAATTTATCATAGCAGGTTGTTAAGCTCTCCAAGCTTACCAATAATGGCTTTGAAAGCTATCTCCAAGGTGATTGGATCCCAAGCTTTCAATAGAGGTTCAAACATAATTGGAGTTCTTGCCTCTTATTTTCTCTCCCATGTAGGAGATGTCAAGAATTCGAAGCTCCTTCTAGGCTATAGGAAACAAGAGTTCCTAAAATGTAGAGGTCTCATTGAGTGGGATGAAACAAAAGATTCCCTTAGAGGACCCAGTGAATTCCTTGAAACTAAAGACTCTTCTCCAACAAAGTCAAACTAAAAGATGTTAATGGTTTCTTGAAACCCATCCTCTTTTCTTCTTTGGGTAATAGTGGATATAGTCCTTGCCAAAGATGATGTATTACATGATGCAATTGTGTCTTTGAGCTTGAATTTGTGCCAAAGTTTTCTATAGAACCATTGAAAGACCTCTAATCCATGTCTTTTGTGTCTAAAGTATTTTGTTTTTGCTTGATAATGTGATTTTTTCATACCTTGGGTTGACCAAATAGATAGAGATCCATATTTCTTGATAAAATATGGAGTCTGATTGTATAAAATATACTGCATAATTAACAAATAAAGAAATTCGATTAGAAAACCCCATATGAGTTAGATAATAAAGAGACATACATATGCAAACTTCTTACCATATAGTGAGTAAAGTGTTGATTACCCCAAGCTTTTGTCATTGCCTTTTTAAAAAGGTTCAATTGGTTTTTGAAGTCTTTGAGATCATCATCATTCCACTTTGTTTTATCACAAAAAAAGAATACTTTGTCTAGTGTTTCCCAAACATTGGCTTTTTTATTCCGAGCTTTTCCATTATCAACATGATCCTTAACTACATTATGTAGGCACTTCCATTGATTGTATCTAATAGTTGAGCCACCATTCCTAGAGTTTATCTTGCCAAGTTTTCCATGAAAGTTTAGGACCAATAGATGGCTTTTTGGGGACACAATTGCCATCCTTAGACATTTGAAGATCTAGTTCAATAACAACATTACCACCATGTAAACTAATTGCTGGTAAGACTTTTTCAATCTTTGTTTTAGCATCTACTCTAGCTGATAATGGCTTCAGCTTCCATGCAAATCCTATATAAAGATGAACAAGCTTTTCAATTATCCTACAAAGTGCATGAAGTGTACAGATATGAGCATTCACTAAAGGAATATCTATGACTGGCTTAAAATGTAGATCCTTGTTGTGCCTAGAGAGAGCTCTATTCCAATTGCTTGATTTCGACTCTTTGATAGGGGACATGCAATATAGGCAAGGAGATCTAGAGTTGGCTCCCTTTGATACATTGTACATACATTTAAGTGTTTTTAAGTCACCAGCTATGTGCCACTCAATCTTATAGTTCCCAAATCCTTCAACAAATAGCTATTCTCCTACTGGTTGTCTCTTAATAACATCAGGTTTTGGTGTTCGATTAAAAACCCAGTACAATATATCAAAATCCTATGTATCTACTTCGAATGCTCCTAGCCACTAGATGTTTTTTTCCGATTGAACACTGAATGACATTGAGTGATTGTAATGATTTGATGAAAGTGCTCTATTCATCAAGGTAATAGAGACCCTCTCTTTTTTTGTACATTTTAGAATCTCACTTTCATCAATTTTAACAAAAAATCTAGCCACTCCTTATGCCTCTTCTAGTGACAAGTCATAAAATCTAATAGTTGAGCATTGTAGGGTAGGCAAGTCAAGGAAAAAATTGTTAAATTCATTGAATACAACTTCCTTTTTCTTGCCCTTGAAGCTAGCCTTGATATGGAAAGGCTCACCCAGAATCTCCATTACCTTGTTATTCACTCTCTATCTAATAGTTCTAATCACAGATGGCCTTGGAAGTATGCAATTATGTACTTGTCCTTACTTCATATTTGACTATAAAAGCTAGAAAAGTTGTATATAAGCATATCGACTTATACCGATATTATCTAGTGTCTTCTTGATTAACTCAGTATCCAAAGAGAGATCATTTATAAATGACTCCAAGCATTGTTTCTTTGCCTTTTTAAATTTATTCTTCTCCAAAATATCTTTTGAAACTACTGAAGGAAGAAGATGATAATAAAACTGAGATACTTTGAAAGAATATCTTTCACTTGCATTCGGTTGAAGAAGAGACCTAAACAAAATCAACATCACAAATCAATACAATTAATTGTAAACAAAGTCATAGTTCATATTTTTAAAGTGGAACAAAAATGTACCTTGCTGCTTGGATTCTTTTACCACAACCACATCCTCCTAGTCTAAGACTCTCAATATTTCTAAGAGCCTTGTGTCGATTTTGAAGTCCTAAAATAGTTTGCTTTCATTGATAATATTTGATGTGTTTCTCCAACAAATGAATCCTTTGTTGATAGCCTTCTAGCATCAGCAATAACTCATTGTTATGTTTTAATAAAAGATGGTTCTATAATTTGAGGACATTCTTTTTTGCAACCAAGTTAAGTATATAGCCTAGAAACCCATTATAACCATCACCAATGAACCTCAACAATGAAGAGCTATTATAGAAAGGTGGAGTGCTATTTTTGCTAGGATCATTGGGATATAGCCTGCCATCTAACCAAAGATCAAGATTCTTCTTTCCTTCAAACCTGAATATATGTTTCGTAGACTCTGTGTAACGGCAATGGGTTTTGTTCTCTTCCTTATTGGTTCATACTCACTATCCAACTCAATATGAAGATAATAGAGAGGCCTTTTACTAGAGCTACAAAGATCATTGGATGATAGATCCATAGCTAAGGATGTGATTAGAAGATTGGATTGCAAAATTATGTGAATTAGAAACAAGAAGGAAAACGAAGAAGAAACTAGTTAGGATGAGAAAGAAAGAAGAGAGTGAGAATGGACGGAAGTAATCAAACGTCCAAAAAAATTCAAATTGAATATTACTTTTCACTTTAATGAGGATGAATAAGATCTTAATTATGACAATCTTTGTCACCTTTATGGCAGCCTAGATTTCTAGGTTTGATGTGACCATGAGAATATCGCGATAATTACTTATTAACAAATTTTTATATATTTACTTACCAAAATATAAAAGTTTTTAAAAATTTTAAAAAATATTTTATTTTCTAAAATATTTTCTCTCTCTAGGATCACCTACAGGGCATTTTTGAGACCTCAAAACTTTCCTAATGACCTAGCCCACTAGCCTTTACTTCCGCTCTACTCCCATCATCTAACTTCTTTATACTCACCACAATCACAAGTTCTTCACAGCTTGGCCACTAGCCTCATCAATCATCTCCACATGATTGGCATGTTCATTTAGACTTGGGGCTCCACAAGTTTCAACCTTCTCCACATCACACAAAGCCTGCTTCTTTATACTCACCATCTCCATGAGGTCTTCACACTTTGGCCACTTGGCCTCATAACTCATGCCATTTCTTTGTCCCTCTTGTCTTGTCACCTAGCTTAACACAAATGGCACATTTATTTTGACTCATAGTAATAGTTTCATCATGTTTCTCATCAAGCTCAGCCATGAGTTTATCCTCATGGCTCTAGGAGATTTCCCCTACATGGGTATCACTAGATTCAACCATTTGTTTAGAATCGCAGTTGAAAAGCTCTTTAACCTGACTTGACCTCACACTACCTTCCATCTCATCATAGCACAAGCTCCACTTGTTTATGCTCATTGGCGCCAAGGACCACATGGTCTCATTTGTATATGGCTCATTAGCCCACTCTTCCTCTCCTACCCCTATATAACCATCATGTGATTCAATACGTATATCATTCATGAATAGGTCCTCTAGCGTGCATGCTTTTCTCTCCTCAAAGCACATCATCACCTCATCAAATCATTCAGGATGCCTGCACATACTCCATCAAGGGATCCGACATGACTTGGGTGCCTCTGTAACACTTCATGGTATTTCATGCAGGGAAGAATCACCAAAAAGTGGTGAATAGGTATCCAAACTACGTGGACCTTTGCACAAAGTATGCATTATTCCCATGGGCAATGTACCAGGTACAACACCTTTGGATCTCATGGAGTATGATTGCGCATTGGCAATTTACCTCCTTGCATTGGATACACCCCTAGAGGAGGAGAGCGATGAAAATAAAACTCCACAAGTTGTTGCTATTATATACACAGGAGAAGAATTGATTGAAGAGCTCATAAATGTTGAAGAGGAACATTAGGTAGTGGCAGAGCAAGGGTTGTCTCTCATGGTGCCATCTTCTTCAGAACAGCCACAAGTCGACAAACCCAACTTTGCCTCCTTGACGCCCATTGAAGTAGATGGTGTATAATACTTACTTTTATCATATGTGCTGCGATACTTGGAAATGAAGGAAGAAGAGTTGTTTTTCACCCTAGTTAGGGATTCGATGGAAGACCTGATGGATTATGATTACATGGATGTGCATCCAATGATGGCAGAGATTGGAAGATATAATGGCATAAGCTTAGATACAGTGAGTGCCATCATAGCAGCACAGAAGCATGTTACCTTGGTTGAAGAAGATTACCTTGTGCCGAATGCTGAATTTAAAGCATTGCAACAAGATCTATTCAGACCAAGGCCCGAGGTTCCTACCAAGGAGTTTGTAGATCCCTCTGCCCAAAGAAGTGCCTCGCTAACACACGAGGAAATGAAGATACAAGATGATGTAGAGATGGTGAGATTTCTAACTACCATATATTTTTATGTGACAAAACTTGACGATAGGGTGTGTCGGGTCCCCCGGAGTCCATCGGTGAAATCTTGTTCGAACAAGGCACTACGGGCATCATTTTTTGCCAAGATTTCACCAATGGACTTTGAGGGACCCAATGCACCCTATCGTTAAGTTTCATCACTTTCTGATAACTCTAGGATAGTTGCTAAATATATTTTTTGATTTGACTTTTTCATTTAGTATATACTATATATAGATGAGTTTTCATCAAGGCAAGGAGGAGCTCGGCATGCAAATCGATGGAAGGATTCAGCTCTAAAGGAGTACATTGGTAACCTTGTTGCAGACTTGGTGGTCTTCCATAACAAGTGCTCACTACGAGGGCAATAAATAATCATGAAAATTTGAGCTTTGACCAAGTTTGGACCTTTTCAAGCGATACCTGTGACATCTAGCTTGGAGAAGGTGGTGCTAATCAAGTGGTCAAAGCTTCTTTACTTGTTTGACCAAACACGTGGTGGAGCAATGTGTGTGCTTGCTACATTAGGTGACCTTGCTAAAGTGTCAGATCTATTTCTCCTGGGGAAAGAGCTGAAGGGGGAGCGCATCATTTTTGAAGCAAAGAAGGAACTTATATTTTCATTGAAAGCTGGCCCTTCCTCTCCATTGATGAAAAAGCCAAGGAAAATTTGAGAGTTCTTGTTGACTATTAGCTTTTTGTATCTACCATCACTATCAGCCATTGCATGTATTTTTCTTGATGAATATAGGATATTTTACTTTGTCCCTATAAATAAATATTTATTGAATAATAGTGTGGTTCATGTAAGTGTGACGATAATGTATGGTATGTGAATGGCGCATTCACATACGTTAACATAATTCAATGCGTAGTACTGCACTTACGATTGTGCATAAGCAATAATATAACTCGTATCCGTGTGTATTAATACTTTCAATGCGTTCCTATGTTAAACAAAAATTAAGAGTCATGCATTTCAAGAGACAAAACAAAACAACTTTACTTAATTATTTGAATTCGGTATACATCACATGAGATATTATGTATATATAAATAAATATTCTAATGTGGCAGAGTATGCAAAAATTTTTGGCCTTCCAAGATGCTATGGTGCTTTAACACTCATTTCAAAACCTTGCATCATCAATCTCATAACATATGCAAGAGTCCCCTTGCTGTGTCAAAGTAGAATGATAAAGTTTATGTCTTTATCTATGATTGTGACATGCTTTGCATGGATGGCTACAAGTTGTGTATCATTAAACAAGTCAATGAGAAACCCCTCTGCAGCTATTTGTAGGGCCTCCATAGCTGCAGCAATCCACCTTCTTGCTGGTGGGCCATCCCACCACTCGTGCCCAAAATCTTCCCATCTCTTTCAGCTCCAAGTCCTGCATGACTTCTCAAACAACCTTATGAAAAGAACTTTTTAGGATGAGAAGCTTGTATCTGTGTTGGATTCTCCTTATCTCCCAAAGGGCAACAATGCTTGGTTTCCATCTCCTCTTCTTCTGTGGTGGTCCTTGTGCTCTATGGGGAGCACTTGCTACTACACTAGAGGAGGCTCTAGCTTGTGCTCCAAGTGGTGGACCTTGGCGTGAGGTCTTTCCGGCGAAATGGCAACATGGTTGCTTGTTGCATGCCATACAAGCTCAAGGAGGGCAAGATGGAGAAGAGATAGAGGTTGGGGGTGTGAGAATGGAGGAAGCAAAGAAAGCAAGATGTGAAAATGAGAAGAAGAATGAACTTTTAACCTATTTAAACCCTAAAAGCAAGTTAATACAGCTTCATATACACTATCCATCGTATGATCGTAAATCCATAACCTTTTATCAAAATGCGACAAAACTTCACATGCATACTCGTTAGGTGGCCAAGAGCCCAAATTATTTTCTTTGGAAAAAAAAATGCTTATAGACCCCTGGTCTAAAGTCACATCTGGAGCCACCTAATGAACGCATGTGTGAAGTTTCATCGCATTCTGATACAATTTAGTATTTTAAAAATTATTCCACACCAAAATTATGGATAGATTGATAATCGAGAAATCAACAACGCGACTATTGGCCCTTAGAAACTTCGCACCACATAGACTATTCAAAGGCATCAGGAGTAAAGTCTGCAATAAGAAATGACAACTTTTTGCATGTTTTTCCTATTGAAATTGACAATGCTAACAAAAACTATAAGTAAGAATTGAAAATACAGTGAAGATGCATAGTCAAAGTTGAGAGTGAAGGACAAAAGTAAAAATTTAATTCATATTTTAAGGGCGCATACAATAGTTTTGCACTAGGACATAGTCATGTGTCCAATGCACGAGGATAACACTAAGCCAAAAAAGATAACATTACAAACTATGTTCATTCCATTTGGAATGAATACATCCTTCACTTCTTGAAGATTTCTTATAAGTTGGAAGTCCTTGGGAGTTACAGTGATGCACTTCGCATGTATTGCGCAACGCTGAGCACATCAGTCATCATCAAGTCAACTAAAAAGGCCTCTACAACACATTGTAGAGCATGAAGACATTCTTTTGTGAAGCAATCAGGCTATCCTAACTTTGTGCCAAAACTACCTCTTACATGACTTGCACAATCTCGCGAACAAGTCTCGAGAAGCTCCCTTCGCAATGATGAGATCAAAAGAGCATTGATACCTCCTAATTTCTCTCAAGGCCACTATACTTGGCTTCCACTTGCGTTTCTTATGGGGATGCTGAGGAGGACCCTTGTGAGGGCACCTTGATGAAGCTAGGTTAGGTTGAGAAGGGGGTGCATCTGAGCTAGTAGATGTTCCAAGGGGCTGAACACGATATGGGGCTCTAAGCAGAAGCTTATTTGCAACTACCTTAGACCTAGCCATCGTTCCTACACAAGAGATCATCAGCACTTTCATTTGCTCTCTTTTGCCAAAGTTTAGCTTCATCTGCTACTATAATCCTATACCACCAAGATACCAATTGGATCATTTGATTGCTACCATTCACCCCTACACCATGATCGGTTTTTCTTTCGTATGCATCACGCACTATCCAATGTGAATTTTCCATCCCTTGTATGGATCAAATTCTGATGCTTCCCTTTTCTGAAAAGTATGGCCCATGTGCCTCAAGGATATGCTACAAAGACACTATCACACATGAATAAAACTATGCTCAATACTTTATACAATTCATACAATTTTAAAATATTAACTTAGTATGCACCATGTAATGTGTGATAACGCTTTTGCCCCACACTTCCACCATATTTGTAAAGAAGCTATGCACAACATTGATAAATTCTTGCTTATCTTCATTATTAAACAATCTTGTGAAGTAAGGGAGCCAATTTATTAAGAATTATCCAAACCTTAGCTTTGGCCAACCTTGTTTTTCCTCCATTACTTCAATCAAGAATTGCAAAATGTAACTTTTTCCACCCATCGTAGTCTTGCGGCCTATGAACCATGACATTCCCTTCCTCATTGATGGGTGATGAGAGAAACTTCCTAGCCTTTGCTCCTCCAAAGTAAGGCTTTTTTGACAAGTTACCAAATAATTTCCTGATCTCTTCTCATCTTTTTCAATTATCACTTGATGCTTGTGTGGCCCAATTTATGATGGCACTCGCTCCACATTCCTACATGTTGCAATGGCTTCTTTTTCTAGTTGCATCCTATAAGCAAAGAAAATGTATTCATATACAAGTTTCTCCATGATTTTGACAAAAGCATGCAATGAAAAAATGTGAATACGATCCAATGGAATGTTGAAGATGGGCTTCCAAGTGGGATCTTCTCTATTGCACGTCGGTGCAGCACTTGTCACCCTTTGCCAGTTCTTCTTTCTGTCCTTTCCTTCCACTCTCTCTATCAAGCAATATAGGCATGGAGTCTTTGTATTTGCACCATTGGAGATTCCACACATGCATTTTGAAGTTTTCAAGTCTCTTGTAAGATGCCAGTCAACCAAGTATCGACCATACCCTTCAATCGAGATCATATCACCATGTTCTTGATGATCGATGATGCTTAGAATGCTTGTGTGCATAAAGAACAATTATAGCACCTTAAATGTTTCCTTAGGAACTTCAAATGTAGCAAGCTACCACACGTGGTGCTTGAATTGAACACTAAAGTTCCCTGGGTTATTCTTATTGAATTGTAAAGCTCTATTCATCAAAGTTACACTAACTCTTTCAAGCTTTACTCCTTTGATGACCTCACTTTCATCTAATTTTACAACAAACTACAATTTGCCATTACATTCCTCAACAAACATATTGTAGTACATTACCATTGCTGACTACACCTTGTACAAATCTAAATAGTAATTGTTGAGTTTGGTGAACTTTGCCTCATATGCATTTTTGGTCCCAACCTTCAGTGTTTGCACGCATTGAACATGCATAGGATCTCCTGTCAGCTCCAAAACCTTTGTATTAAGTTGTCGTCGGGCCTCTATTAACTTTGAAGGTTGAGAAAGAGGCACAATTCTATTTCTCTTCAGCACATGACCCAGCCTTCACACCTTTGAATATCTTTGAGTAAGTCATTGTGCTAATACCGACCCTATCACAAATAGATTGTGCATCCACAATTGAGAACTCATTTGACACATCTTTTAATGTGCACTCAATCACCTTTTCCTTCATAGCCTCAAACTTAGGATTGCTCAAAGGATTTTCCAATGTACTTGCCTTTAGCAATCTACTAATACATGATCCAACCTCACCCTCACCTAGGTTCTCTTTCTCAACTACCTTACATGCTTTGATACATCGCTTAAACTGGCCGCTATTCACAATTAACTCATTGATTGGCTTTTTCTTTCATGTAGGCTTCTGTGTTAGCTTGATGTTGATCCTTCTCAAATCGCCCAATTGTGCCTTTGCCTCCTCATATGAGATACCAATGTCATGGATAGTGTCCTACATTGAAATAATTTTATTGTTTTGTTAAATTATAGTGTCATTCAACTGTACCACTTGTCCTATGAGCTATTGTATATGAAGTTGATGTGCAATGATCACATCATGATATTTTCTTATGGTTGCTTGGCAAGTTGTAAATACTTTGAACACATGATCATTGAGCCACCTAGTGTAACCGAGCAACCCATTTTCACCCTCGCACACACACTTCAACAAATTTGTGATTCTTGAGAAAGTTGGAGGTCTATTGTTTAAGGGGTCAATTGGGTAGATTCTCCCATCAACCCACAAATCCACATGTTTCAATCCCATTTGTATATAACTCTACAAAACCTGAGGGTTGACACTAGTATGCTAGGTTCTTTTGAATGATGGGGCATATTCAATCTCTACCTCAATAATATACAACTCCTTCATTCTTGTATTCATTTTACTATTAATAGAAACAGGGATCCTACTTGGTTGTCATAGGGGGTAGAGTAGAGATGCATAGAGAGGGACATAAAGGTGCCAAGGGAAAGGAGGGTGTAAGTAATTCACTCTGTTAATGAAGGTTGCATAAACAAAGATAAGAGGTGATAATAGAGCCATGAGAGAGTATAGATATGGGGGAAAATAGCTCAAAGGATAGGGATGTCCAAGACTTTTCGTATTTTAGACATTTCTATTTTATCTCCAAAAACATTTTCAAAAACATGAAATTTGACCAGTTGGTTTGCTTTTTGACCAAAAGCTAGAATATAAAAAATCCCTAAAATATCTTAAAAGAAACTTTCGAATTTTTATTTTTCTTGTTCTCGATTTAAAAATCAATTACCTCGTATCTACTAATCATTTTGCATTGAAAACGAAGCACCACACTCATGTAACTAACACTACAAGATATAGGCCTCATACCAACGTTCAAAGCGATGAAAATATTCATTAAAAAATTTTCCCCCATCATCGCAAAAAATGTTGGTATCAGCAACACCATAGAACAGTTGCTATCATCGTTGCTATATGCATCACTATTTGCATCACTATTTGCGATGGTAACTGTAACGCTAATAGTGACACATGTAATAAATTTGCAATGCTAATAGTGACAGTTACAGGGGTTAAAAAATTTTGTGGCAGGGAAATGAAGGCAAAGTGTACTTGAATCCATAAGATTGATACATAAAATAAATACAAGATCGTGTAATGAAAGTGACGGTACAATCATGGCAAGATACAAAGGATGATAATAACATAGTGTGTAGAAAATGCCTACATAAATCACATGAGCAAAAAAGAAGAGGATGTGCGCTCCACGGATCCAAGGGCGAGCTATAGATCCTCGCCATCTAAAAGCTCATCCCGCCACAAAGGAGCATTTAACGAACTCTACAAAAAAAGAAACAACTACACATCAGTCCACTATACAATAATACATTTTAATTGAAATTAGTAACTATGACAAGAAAGATGAGTGAACCTGTGGAAAACCTATTTGCTACGGTGGGTACCAAAAACTCCTCATGCAAGGATGCTACTATATAGTCCTTGCGCCCCTCTGGTATGTTCTTCCAATGATCCAAGACATTGTACCAAAAAACTTGTTGGCACAACTCTCTCATACAAGCCATCACCCTCCTCCCCTCATCATTCATGAAATATAAATCAATTTTCTTTGGAATGTATATGCACATTAAAATAAACTATGGGGACATTACATTCTTCCCTCCTTAGAGAAATCAAGATGTCCTCACCTTGAGAGAAACTAGGAGTATTCTTTTATAAGGTTTATCTTATTGATCCAATTGGAATCCTCTTCAGGATAATCCTTCCATTATTGTACTAGGTATTTGCTTAGGATTCAGCTTCTTAGAGGTTTCTCCCTTGTAACTATAATCTTCTTGGGTTGGTTTTCAGATTTCCTTGGGTAGGCATAACTATTTGTTCATCATCAAGCACATGATCGGGGTTTGGTACATAAGGTTTCAGTAGGCTTACATGAAATACATTGTGAATCTTGAGATGGGGTGATAGCTTAAGCTTGTAGGCTTGCCTTCCCATTACTTTGATTACTTCATATGGTCCACAATACCTTGGGCTAAGCTTTTTGTATTTTCCCAAGGATAATGAGTTCTTGCCAAGCCTTACCCTTAGAAACACCTTGAATGTTCTTATGGATCTTTCAAGATCTGCATAGGACTTTTGCCGATCTTAAGCACCTTGGATGTCATGTCGGATCAATTGGATTTGTTGATCCATCTCTTCAAGCATAGCCTTAGAAGCCTCTATCTTGAGAGTGGAATCTGAGAAGTTTAGAGGTGTATGGCATTCTTGCCCATACAAGGCTTGAAATGGTGACATCTTGATTGTTTGTTGAAAGGCTGTGTTATAAGCAAAATCCACCAAAGGTAAATATTCAATCCACCATTTCGGTTCTTTGCCACAATAAGACCTTAGAATATCTTCAATGGTCTGGTTCACCCTCTCACTTTGGCAGTTTGAGGATGATAAGGAGTACTAAAGCATAGTTGTGTTCCAATTGCTTAGAATAGGCAAGTCCAAAACTTAGAGGTGAACCTAGAGCCTCGGTCATTGAGTCTGCTCTTTGGCAATCCATATAACCTAAATACTTCTTTGGTAAAGACTCGAGCAATGTCAAATGACTTATAGGTTGTTTTTACTAGTATCAAGTGTAAAATTTTTGTCAATCTATCAACTACTACCATGATGGAATCATATCCACCAGCAGTAGTAGGTAATCCAACAACAAAGTCCATACTTATTGACTCCCATTTCATTTGTGGAATGTCCAAAGGTTGTAACTCTCCAGGCATCTTGATCATTTCCACCTTGACTCTTTAAGTCAAGCACTCAACTGTATGCTTTAATACATCCGTTTTTAATCCTGGCTAGTGATAGCTCTTATGAATTGTGTCGCATTTCTTGGCATACCCCGAATGTCCTACAATGGGGCTGTCATGTGCTTCCCATAAGATCTTAGTCTTCACTTCTAGTCCTTTTGGGACACAAAGATGATCATGGTAATATAGACAGCATTGCTAGCACGATAATCCTTAATCTTAGACCTTTCTTTGTCAGAGCTTTCTCCTTGAAGAACCTGAGCCATGAGTCCTTCATATTTCTTATCCTGAGAAATAGCTTGGCATACAAGCTCAAGTACAGGATTATCAGGTATGGATACGGTTCTTAAGCTTTGAACTTCTACAATGCTATTAAGAAAGGCTTTTTGTCTTAAGGTGTCTCCAACAACAGTGTCCTTCCCTGGATGATATTTGAATTTAAAATCAAATTCTTGCAGTATCTCTATCCATCTTCTTTGCCTCATGTTTAGGTCAACTTGGGTGAAGATCCACTTAAGACTTTTATGATCTGTCACTAAACTGAATTCCCTTCCCAATAGATAGTGTCTCCATAGTTTCAAGGCATGGATTACTGCGAGTAACTCAAGGTCATGAGTGGCATATTTGGACTCGTAGAGTTTTAATTTTCTCAAAGTATAGGCCATTGGTCTTCCTTCTCGTACTAGCACTCCACCGATCCCAAGTCCACTTGTATTAGTGATCATCTCAAATGGTTGACTGAAGTCAGGGAGTTTTAATACAAGTGCAGTGGTTATAGCTTCTTTAACCTTATCAAAGATTTCTTGATGCTCATTGGTCCAAATGATTATTGTATTTTTATTCAAAATATTTGTCAAGGGTGCAATAATGGGGGCATAATCCTTGATGAAGATTTGGTACCATCCTCTCAGTCCCAAAAATCCTCGAATTTCTTTTACTATCTTAGGTATTGGCCATTCTGGGATATCTTTCACTTTAGTAGGGTCTACAGAGATTCCATTAGCGGAAACAATGTATCCAAGATATTCAATCATGTCAATGAGAAATACACATTTACTCATCTTGGCATAGAGCTGATTTTCACGGAGTGTTACTAGGGAGATCTTTAAGTGACCTTCATGTTCCTCAATTGATTTGAAGTATACTAGTATATCGTCAAAGGATACTAGGACAAAATCATCTAGATATGGTTGAAAGATATCTTGCATTAGATGATTGAATGTAGCTAGGGCATTAGTCAATTCGAATGGCATGACTAAAAATTTATAATGACCATACCTAGTGCTGAAGGCACTCTTTGGGATATCTTGTTCCTTGATTAGAATTTGATAGTATCTGTACCTTAGATCAATCTTGGAAAAAACCTTGGCTTCTTGTAGGTGATCTAAAAGTTCATCTATCATGGGTATGGGGTACTTGTTTTTTTACTGTAACCTGATTTAGTCCTTTGAAGTCAATGCAGAGTCTAAGTGTTCCGTCCTTCTTTTTTCTGGAAGAGGACATGCACTCCCCAAGGTGAGTTACTTGGGTGGATAAATCCTTGTTCTATCAATTGCCTCAGTTGTTCCTTAAGCTCAATAGCTTTAGGAATAGACATTTTGTATGGTCCTTTTGACATTGGCTGGCTCCATGAATCGATTTTATTTCATGATCAACCTCACAATTTGAAGGCAGTTGAGCCAATTCTTGGCATAACCTTGCAATCTTTTGAGACATTGTCATTGGGGGTGCATATTTGCATAGACTCACAAACTTAGAATAGTATCCTTCCAAGGTTAGGCTTACTTATCGTAAGTTGAAGAATTCATTCATCTTTATTGATTCAAAAGATAGGGGAAGATAACGTCCTTTCATAACTTCTTTGATCTCCACCCAAGTTTGGGAAGCTTCTATTGCCCCTTTATCTCAACAAAATTGTTTCCACCAGAGCTTAGCTTTGCTAGTAAGACGAAGGGGAGCAGTCATGGACTAATTTGCAATAGTAGTTTCAACGGCTAGGAAATAGTCATCCAAAGCCTCAATCCAAGCTTTTGCATCTTACTCCACCTTGGGTCCTTCACCACTAAACCTAGGTGTTGGCGTCTACTTGAGAAGAAACTTCTTCTCTTGGAGTTCTTTGTCTGTTTCATTAATTTGCACCGGTTGGAAATCCTAATTATCTCCTTAACTAGGTGGTTTGTCCTTTGTTTTTAGGAATTGATAAGATTTTCGGAGATTGGGATATTTTAGAAGTTCATAATTTTTTGACTTTGCACTCCCGGGTAAGGGCAATCCTATCGGGAGAAATAACCTTTGTATATTGGTCATACACCCATTTACTTCTTATTATAAATTTTTCATCTATATATTTTTTCTTATCATTTTATAGAGTATCATACTTAAAAATTCTTATCAATTTGAGGTCTTCAAACCATTTCAACAACTTGGAATGGACTTTCACATCTTTGTACAAAGTTGAGTCTAAGTAAAAGTAAGGGTCCTCCCATCCCCAGTTTGGGCTCCAGTTTTAGTCCCTTCGTAAGCTTAAACAACTCCATAGACAAATCTTCTCTAAGATAGCCATTACCAACATGTTGGACTGGCAAGTAGTGGAATACATGATCTCAAAAATCAATAGCATAAAGTGTACTTTATCATTAACCGGCCAACGCAACTATCATCATGAGCTCATAGCTCACGCTCTTCAAAAATAACAACGAGACCTTATATTTATGAAAAGTATTTACAAATATGTATTGATCATATTATGATCTACCAATACATCATCTCATGGATCCTATCAAGGTCTATATTCTCATATCTTGGGGGATTCTCATGTACATGGCAAACAACATAATGTGGTGTCTCTTGGGGATAACCAAACCATCCCATACCAAAATAAGGCCTTCTTGATACTACAAAAACTCTCTTGGGTGGTACTATTTGTAACACTTTCCAATATACCTACAAGGTTTCAGATACAAGCTCATCCCCAATGTTTAGCAAATGTTCAGCAAAGGCACTGAACAAAAGATATATCTTAACTATCCTTAGTTGTTCAGCCCATCAAACCCTCCATAGTTTGTAATGAAGAAGGATATTATGCCCATAATATATCTCCATATGTGACATTTTCCTTGGCCAAAAATCTCTCATGTACCATGAGTTAGGATGAGGTTGCAATATAATTAGAGGAATAAAGATCATCTCCATTATCTCAAATATAGCCTCACGGTATGAGAAATTATTCGACCCTAAGGCTCCTTGATACATGATGGGAGAAATATCCCACAAACGTGTAGCTTCCTGATCGCTAAGTTTCTGATGAGCACAATGTGTATGCTAGTGTTAGTGTAAGATCATCAATGATAGTTTTCTTTAAACAAGTGTGGTTATTTTTTTAATTCCTTTTATACATTGACTACTTAACCTTACTCTAAAAGCTCTTTTGAAACCTAGGTTCTAATACCATGTGTGAGAGGTGCGTCCTCCAATAGGCCTAGAGGAGTCCTCTTAGTAGTCGATTGAAATTCATATCCATGCACATCACCATCTTGTCTCCCCATGGGAAACCTTGGAATTAGTTAAACATGGGAATCTCAATTCTACTTCGTAGGGGAAGCATGAAAAAATGACCCCCTAATAGCAATCTAATGCCCACCTAAGAAAGACCACTTTGTAATCAATCAAAAGTAGGAGTGAGGTTAACATTGCACTTGGTTCAAAGAGAGTGAGAGACAAGGGAGAGTGTAACTTGATCCCCCTACCCATAAGGTAAAATCTCAGCTCTGGTTCCCCTATAATGATGTTTAACCTGGTAACTAATCCTACCGATATTGGGAGGGTCACAATTTAATCATCTCTATCTAATATTGGAAAGTTACCCAACTTATCGGGTCCACTCAACCATAGGCGTCCAATCATCAAGATCAAAGCCTCCTACTTTCCTCAATGGGTTTGTTTAGTTTTCTAATTAGCAAAGCATACTACACACTGCTTGGACATATAAAATCAGCTTTCTTTTATTACTCCATTAAATTGGATTTGTTAAACTCAATCTTTAGCACATAACAAACAATTCAAAAATCACATACTTTATTTCATCATCACTCCGCAGAGTGATACAAAATTGTCTGTCCGCAGAAAGAAACCATCCAAGCCTTGGATAGGACCTTCCAATCCCTCAGGATTGGACTGTATGTGATCACACTCCATCCATGGTCAACAGGGAATTTACTGGCTCAGAGCCCCTCTAAGCTTCCTTGAGCCTTGGGAGGCGTCCTACATAATAGGGGCACTTACCACTCGGACCTTTTCCCTCTCAGGTGCTCGAGTGATCAAATATCAAAAACACCTCTCTCCCTCGGGACTATAGGACCCCCACCCGCAAGTGAGTTTTTCCACACTCTGCACACTGTAATGGAACATTGGGTTGGGAATCCCAATGTCTCGAACCACCACAATCCACAACTCGTTTGACTATGCAAGCCCCGAATCATAGAAACCATAACTCATCATTCACAAATCCAAAAGCAATCATAACCATACGACATTTTTAACATAGTTGTCAATTCAATGCATTGAATCTATCCCCTTCATCATTTTTCTTGTTCCTTCCTAAAAAGAATTTGATAATACTAACATGCTTTTACAAGTCTAAGTAAGTTATAACTAATCGTGATCATTTTCTAATGTACTAACCTTATTATCTCCGTTTGGCCATCCATCGTGATTATGGGTCATAGCCGCAACCTGGGTTTGTTGTGGAATAACTAGTCCTTTGGGTTGAATGGATTCTAGGTTAACTTCCACTTGTGCTTCAGCAAGAACAACTACATCGCGTTGGAAAGCTCTCTGAGTGTGACCTTACTTAGCATCTCGACATCTCTTGGAAGCCATGGAAAAAGCTTATGGATTCGAGCAGTGCTTCTGCGTATGTGTAGAGAGAGAGAGAGAGAGAGAGAGAGAGAGAGAGAGAGAGAGAGGCTTGGCTACTTGCAACAGCAGAGCTTCGTTGCATCAAGAACAGAGAGACTTCTATACGAGTCATTGTGTGTTTGTGTACTCGTGTGTCTATCATGGTGCTCTACTCTTGTTTATATAGTAATCGGGTGGGAGGGATAAAGTGAGGACACTTGCTTTTTAGCATTTTTTTATGATGCCATCAATGATAAAGAGAGCTCTTTCTTTTAGCATTTTTTATGACGTCACTGATGAGGTCAGGGAGGGGAGCTCCATTTTTTGCAGTATGAAGATAAAAATTGATGAATTTACGGACGAGGACGTACAACGCGTCGCGTCGTCAGGCAGGTGTCTCTCTAGGGTGTACAACTAAGGCAGTGACCAAGGCATAGACCTTGGCATCTTGGCCTTGGCATACTTGGCAATCGGGCTACAAAGGCTTCGCTGGCGCCATTGGCTACATGTGAGAAGCTCCCACTAGCTTATAGAAAAATCTTCCCAAGATGTCACTCGTCCCAACAATGTCGTCACCCAAGTGCACTTAACTGCCAAGTGACTATCCACTAGGCTAGTTCTTTTTGTTGTTCTATACTACAAACATAGTCTTAATAAGCTAGTCTTGGGAGGGTTTCCCAAGTCTTTCTTCCATAAATTGGCATAATATAATACCTCATTAATAATAACAATCATCTTTATAATGAGAGTCAGTTTCATAATTAGAGTTAGTTTTTTTAAAATGTGCAACATAAATCAATTTTCTTTGGAATGTATACGCACATTAACATATAAGTGATGGGGACATTACAATCAAGGAGGAGGAGTTAGCCACCATGAGCCTATTGATAGATGAATGTCCAAGCACTAGTGCCAATATAGTAGTGATTGAACAAGGAAAAGGCAAGGGTCCCAACTACAACTACAATGATCACACAAGGCACCACAAACACAGTGAATGAAAGTAATATAATGACTTGGATGTAGTATCTGGTGGGTAGAGGGCAAGAAATAGCCCTAGACTAAAGTGGAGGATCTCCAATGGTGGGAATGAAGAGATTGGCAACCACGGATATATCAAGTCATGGTAAGATCCTAAGAAGTAGAAAATAGAGGCATCAACAACATTGATACCTACTGCAGTGTTGCCATCCATGGGGCATGATGAGTATGTCAAGAAGCTCCTTGTGCACCTAAAAAAGAAAAGGAAGAAAAGAAGATAGATGTGGCTAAGCTAGAGGCTGAAAAGGAAGCCTTGGTAGCATTCCAGTTGGAGAGGATGTGCCAAGTAGCAAGATATCAAAAGGAGATATATGAGCTAAAGTAAGAACTCAAGGATAAGGAAGAAAAAGACAATTTTCAACAAAGACAAGAGTTGATAGGGCTACAAAGAGAGTATAAGCTCCTTGTCATGCAACAAGAGAAATTAAGAGAGCAGTTGGAAAGGATAGAGGAGACAACATATAGGCGTACAACAAGAGACACCTCAAAAGCTCATGAAGAGGAAAAGCACCATAAAGAAATGGAGGAAATGGAGAATAAGCTGCTATCAGCATTGGAAGAGCAAGAAAGGTTGAAAGGAGTGATGAAGCGCTTGGAAGAGGAGAAAGAAAAAGCTACCCAAATGTGGAAAGAGAATGAGTCAAGAATGGTGGCTTTAGCCCAAAGACAAAATGAAATTCCAAAAGAAATGAAGCAAATAGCCAAAGAATGGATAGCTAAGAGCGAGGAAAGAGTGAATGACTTGGCAAGCCATCCAACCCACGCAAAAAGCAAGAGAGTGCTAGCAGAGATAAGGGCAGAGTCTATGGAGACAAGAATGGTGGGCTAACAACATACTTTCCTCAACACCATTCTAGATGTCACACAACTAGAAGAGGAGGAGGCCGTGGAAGTCTTGAAGAAGAAGTTAGAGATTGCCTGCAAAGCTATAAGGCATGGCTTGTGTGCCCAAACGCAAGAAACAGAAACTGGTCTAAGCCAGCAAGAGCAAAGAGAATACTTGCTAAGGGTAGGATCGACGACTTAAGAAGTAGAATTGCTAGGGTATAAGGAGGAACAAAGATCACTGGAGCCTGCAAGAGGAGAAGAGCAACAAGTGCCACTTATTGAAGGAGGGTCAAATTTCAAGGTGGGCCAACAAGAAGAAGAACAAGTTCCACAACCAAGCCCTCCATGATCCAAAGCACAACAAGAAGTTCCACAAGAAGATCCAACTCTAGAAAGGAAAGGCAAAGTTAGAAAGAATGGAGAGAAGATGCTGGAGTAGGCATAAAGAAGGCTAAGGGCACAACCCCTAGTAGTTCTAGAACTCCCCATCCCACATAGGGAAGAGTGCTTTCCTGTAAATTGGAACATGGAAATCACGATATGGGAACAGTGGGAAAATAAATGCCAACCCTTTGAGTTTACATTCCGATTCCCACATGCAATGAGCTAAGTGCTATCCTCTAGAGTGGTGGAAGAGGTGATAAACATGGGCAGAAGACTTGGGGATTGATGGAACAAAGAAAGAGAAAAGAATCAAATATTGTGGAGGATAGAATCGCCAGACTATTGAGAATATAAGGTCATGGAAGTGCCCAAGACTATGAAGGGGTATGAAGCATAACCCAAGTGAAGGAGAAGAATTTGGGATGCAAATATGGATGTGTGGATGTCTTTTTGCAACACCCTACCGTACAAGAGAGATAACCCAACCTACATGCCATATCCAAGAAGGGTAGGAGTGGATTTCAATTTCCACATCCATGGCCACTATGACTTCCCCAACATATATAATGCAAATGCCATTAAACAAGAAAAAGCCCTCACATTTTCTGTAGATGACCTTAGGCCCTCCATCTCCCACTTCCTTAGTGAGTTCTCATCTTTCCCTGATCAAGCCTTCATTACAACTTGTAATTACCTTAGGTTACTTAGGGTGTTGCTCACATAGGATCCTATCGCTCAGGAATATTGCCTACCGGTCCCCTTTTTTGACTTGGACACCAACATAGACAATTGCCCAATGGCTAGACTCATGATGCGAGCCACACTTCTTTCATCTTTTTGCATGGCTCTACTAGAAGATATAAATGATAGCCGATTCACTAGATGTAATCATCCATTCTTGTCCATAAACCCTCTACGCATACATATGAATCTAAAGGACTACATGTAAAGTAATAACTTTCTTAGCAAGTCCCTCAAGCCCCAAACTTCTTCCTCCCATGACCGTGAATACAAAGACTAGTTCTTTGCATACTTTCAAAAAAAAGGGAAAAAATTAAAGACAAAAAATTTAGAGAAAATGAAAAATCAAAAGAAAATTCAAGAAAATTCAAAAAATATGGAAAAGGCAACCTAACGGAAGGAATAAGAGGAGAAAATGCCAAAAGCACAAGGGTAGTCTTAAAAGTTCAAGGCAAATGCAAAAGGGGAAAGGTGCATTTTAAAATGCAAAAGCACACCTAATTTTTTGTAAAAGAGTGTGAGGCTCCCTTCTGTGCAATTTGTAAAATGTAGATGGACATAGAAGGGACAATGTAAGTAGAAGGGAATAGGAAAAGAGGACCTAGGCAAGATGGCTAGTCATGTAAAAAAGGGGATGGGTGCCCAAAAGGGAGATTGACTTGGTATATGTTAGCACACATGATTAGAAAGCTGACACTTTCACAAATGCATTGGGTGCAAAGAAGCTTCAAAAGTTTCAAAGCTTACTTGGGGTTGCAGAGATAGAGTTGAGCTTGAGGGGGAGTATTCAGATAGCAAGCTTAACGTGTGTGGACATTGATGATGGACCGCTTGGCTAGATGGATCCACATGTCTACACTTAGCACGTTAGTGGTCATGATGATCCTCACGTGGCCATTAACTTATCACTTATTATATTTAGTTTATTGCACCTACCTATAGCTGGCATAGTCATAGCACCAGTCGATTAGTATAGTTAGTTATCCACTATTTGACTTAGTAGGCCACTTTCCTTTATATTGTATCTTATATATACTTTGTGTGCATTGTATTATGTGTTGAAGAAGAAGAAGAAACTAGTAAGAAAACGTTTTGGCCTCCATCTCTCCTCTTGTCATTGAGTGAGCTTCCTCTTATGTGTATGGTGTGTGTTTGGCATAGTAGCTCAAGCAAGTCCCCTCTCCACGTGATTCTTGACATATTAGGGATAGCCAATGTTGGGTTTAGGTCCTAGAAGCCTACATAAACCTCTATAATAGGTGGCTCAGGCCCAAAGCATCCAAAATTAGCCTCGAATACTCCAAAAAAAAAGGTGATCCTTGCTATAATGTATGCATTGCATGTTTTGTTGGTAAGATCAACATGATAGCTTTAGGTTCTCTACCATTTTTGATAGCTATTTTTCTTTTTTCTCCATATCAACCATAAGGTCTTGTGTGTCATTCACCTCATCCATGCTATGGTTTAGTTGGGTTTCCTAATGGTTACCTATAACTTTCTTACCTCTACTTCTTTCATGGTGGAGATCATGAGCGTGAATTGCTTCATCATAGCATTGATGCTAGAATGGTTGAGACTTAAGTTGCCTACCACGGTTTTGCAAATCTTCATCACAAATTTCTTTGATGAATACTTTAGTTAAAGTCTTGGTAGTGGGTCTCTTAGCAAACTCTTATGTGTTCAAAGAGGCTTCTTACCTTGGAGACATAGTCTTGCATACTCTCATTCTCTTACTATTCAATGTTCATTAGGAGACAATGAGATTATCACCATAATCAGTCTCTACAAACAATTTGATAAAGAGGACTTTGAGCAGGATGAATGAGGATTTTTAGTGCCACCCCATGAACTAGGTTCTTTTCTTTTTTCTCAAGGCATAGTCCAAAGGCTTGCACCTTTTTTGTGTTGCCCATGAGGTTACTCCCCTCACAAACTTGCTCAAACTATTCAATAAAGCTATAAGGTTATCCTTAGCTTGATATTTTTGTTTGGTGACTAATGGAATTTTAGCTTGATCTCTACTTTCAAGCATATTTTCCATTTCTATCAAGAGTGTTTGAGCTATGTGTGTGGCTACTTGCAACATATTCGTGCAATCAAACATGTGTCACTGCACTAGATCCAATAACAAATCTTGTGAGGATCTTGTGGCTCTAGTATTCAGTAAAATTCTTCAAATACTATCTACTTCCACTTGCATGGTTGAAAGATACTTATTAGTATCATTCTTGATGTAAAAAATTTCTTGCCCCTATTGTTCCATAAGTTTTTGCTCCATACCTTCAAGGGTCATGATCAAAATGTCAAAGTTAGTAGCTTGTTGGAAAATAGGCTATTGACAGTGGCCTAGAAATCGTGCGAGGCTCCCTTAGCCGGTTTCAGCTCTCTCCATTATGCTCGACACAATCCATGTTGTCTCTAAGTTAACTAATTGAATGACATGGTTGGTCAGAGGTATGTTTTTTATATCAATAGAGTGATCAAAAATAAGATCTTGACTACTTGTGGGGATCGGGAGATGGCATCCACTTCACTACATAGGTGCATTCATCTACATCGTGGTTGTAAACTCTAGGCTTTCTTCTTTGGTTCAGCTTGATTGTTTGGATTATCCTATTTTTTAGTTTTTTGATTCGTAAATTCTTGTTTTGATTTTTATAAGTATTTAGTTGCACTGAGTGCAAATAGGCTTTCAAAAACAATGTGTGGAGGTGCTTTTCAAACTCTCAACAAAAGTTTCTAGATTTGTTTTCCTCAAGTTGAGTTTCAAAGTTATAATTTCTATTTAAGATGTGTCTGCATCTATGATGTCTTGCCTCTTTTGAGTTGTCCAACATTTCTTAATTTTGTGTTGTATGAGTTTTTTTTTCTATTTTTTGACTAAACATGTGTGTGTTCATGGTGCAATGCTCTATGACCTTTTCTTGCAATGTGTGCCTATTAGGAATGCATGCATGTGTGTAGATGTGCATTAAGTAATCACTACGAGGTATATGTGTGGTGGATGGGAAGGTCACTAAATTAATATACACACTTATTTAAGTGGGTCTAATGTTTTGGTGCTTTAAGTGTTCACATTAAATGTGTGCAAGGTGAAATGACTATGTGTATGCAAAAATGGCATGTGTAGATATGCACTAGATTTATATGCATTGTTCATTATGCACTAGATTTATATGCACATTTATCACTATGTGTACATATGTATATAAATGTACGCAGAAGGTGTGATAGTGTGAGGTGCCCACCCATCAGGCACGCTTTTAGCGGAGAAATGAATCTAAGCGTCACTGCCCAGTACTCCCATGGAATGTTCCGAGTTTTATCACCTAGGGTTTCCTGAATCCGCCTCGCAACTGAACGTTCACGGCCGAACCCACTAGGATCGACCTAAAATTTGGGCTCATAATGGCCAAGGTCTCCTAACAACATTCTAACGTCAGATCCTAGACATCCCACTTTACACAGAGATACCCAAGCCGAAGCAGACCCATGTCGCACTTGGTTCAAAGAGAATGGGAAACGAGAGGGATGCAGTGCTCGACCTCTCTGCTCATAGGGCATAGTCCCATTCCGGTCCCCTAAAACAGCATGAATCAGGGTTCTATCCTAACAATTTATAAAGGTCGAATGATGGTAAAATCTTGTGAGAAGCCTCCCAGTTCTCTGGGACCACTCTGTTGTAGGACGGATCCATCAGGGGTTTCGCTTACCCGCTTCCCTTAATAGCTTTAGTTTTCTAATTAGGTCCTACCACATTTATGTGTGACACTTAAAATTAGCTTTAAGCCTTTAAGGAAACAGGGTTCGTTCACATAACTTATAGCACAGACATGAAAATAGAGCAAGAAATCTATTGACAAACAAGTTCAAACAAGTTCCTTAACTTATCTTCAAGTTATTAATCTTTGTCTCCCACCCATATCCAACAGAAGTATCTCTTCTACCCTACAGAAGTAACAGGTCCAAATCACATGTCACCACAAATTCAATATCTTTCCAACCTAGTAGAAGATACATAGAATTCCATGAGGGTATTCTTCCCACCAAGATTCCACCCTTGTAACTAGTATTTAGGGTTCCACGATCCCATCCTGGGTCACAAAGGGGCTCGTCAAATTTTGGGAACAATGTAGGATTTACAGCCAGAGCACCCTCTAGCACCCATATTTCCTATTGCTTGAGACTATCCCTACTGACAAATCTTTCGCCTATGGAGCTGGTCCAAGCCTCTCGTAGCGATAATCATGACCCCCTTGGAGTAGGGTCTCGACGCTAGCTTGGGGGTAGCCTAGCGTGATCCTTTCTTAATTAAATCCTTTAAGAATCAAGCACAAACAAGGCATTCAACCCTAATATCCTTTTCCAAGAAAACATTCCTTTACTCCCATGGCAACTTGTCATCACAGACCCTTGCTATGCATTTACCATAAATCACAAGCACTTGGAATAATCATGCAAACAACAAACCAACAACCAGTTGAATGTAAAAGCATTTTGGATGTTGTTTGATCAACCAACAAAAAAACCAATTGTATTCTTTCCAAACAATGCAAGAATAGACGATATAACATTTCCATTGCATATTTGCTCTTCCCCTTGGGATCTAAGAGTGATACTATGCAAAATGTTTCTTAACACTTCCTTCCTTTGGCTAAGGCATATGTTAAGGGTTCAAACACTATTTATGACGTAAGTTCTATAGGTCACTTACATTGATCAATGACCCAACCTTGAATTGGATTATAGTTATCCAATAGATCTCAAAACATCTTAGTTTTAATCCTTATAATTAATTTCTTGTACTAGCTCTTAGTCAAGTCATGAGGCAAACGGGAAATTATTCTCATATATCAAAACATGTTATAGGCATAACATGTAAATACTTGATGAGATAAGTGCGAGATGATCTCAAGTAATTAGACTCCAACAAGCCTTGCTTTGAGCTAGAATGTAGTTCTTCTTAATATTTGGCCTCTTAAGCTAAGTGCTTTTGAAGTATCTAAACTTTAAACTAGTACTCTCTATTCATGATTCTTAATGTCATATTCTTTTAGCAATTATGCTATTTATAACCCTTGACTATGCTTTAACCTAGCACATGTATGCACAATCTTTTAATGTCGTTCTTTTGACGACTATACCATTCATAACCCTTGAGTAATTCTTCCTTGTAATTGCTCTACCAGTAAACAAGCCATTTGCAACTAGGTGCAATTAACTTCCCTTGATATATGCACTTCACAAACTCCATCTTTCGAGTAGGTGAGATGAAATTTATCCTTTTTTCTGATGGCCTATACTCGTGCATCACAGTATGGGTCCTAACATATCTCATACGAGAATCAAAATAGGCATCTATCAATTTGAAAATACATTACTTACGACCGGTACCGCAGTTGAATTGACAATGATGCCTTCAACTGAAGCTTCGTTATTGGTAATGGGATTGCCATCTGCACGTGACATTATTTTCTTGGGGGCCATCGTTCGCAAGTAGACTCAAGAGATTAAGAAGGTGGAATAGATTCAAGATGGGAGAGCATAAGAGAAGATGGTTAAGTCGAGGATCAAGATAGAGGGAATTGTGCAACCTCTCAGGGTGACTCCTCTCTCTCTCTCTCTCTCTCTCTCTCTCTCTCTCTCTCAAGAGCGCTCTCACAATCTCTTGGAGGGTATCCTTCTTTGTACCTCTCTCTCAAAGCCTCTCAGGGTCTCCTTATGCTCTCTTGTGCCTCCCCATGCCTCATATTTATAGTGAATTAGAGAAGAGGGCTTGTGGTTGAGAAGTGGAGCTTTTTGTAAAGGGGGATCTTGGAAAGATCAGTGATCTGATGTTCAGATCATAAATCTGATGGTTCCATTGGCTCTGAAAGGGGGGTAAAACTCCATGATACTTGGTTAGAAAGCTATCAGTTCACTCCTTCTTTTCTATGTTTGAAGTGATGTCTACTGCCTGTAAACTGCGATCACGGCCCGCACAATTTTGCAAATCCTCTCTTTATTTTTTTCTTTTTTTTTAAATTTCCAGACTAAGTAAAATATCACTTGTATTTTCTTTAAAATAACATCCAGTTCTAAAAATCTCCATATCTTTTTAGGATAATATCTAAAATATCTAAAATATACTAGTTTTACCCAAAATCTAATATTTTTGGACCATCCAAACTATACACATTAATAATAGTGATTAATATAGCTCATAAGTCTCGTTCACGTTTACCTTACGTGAAGGGTGGCTACGGTCCTTGTCAATCTGGGAAAAATATCAAATTTACGACTCTCGATTTTTCCAAATAAAATATTTTTAATTAAATAAAAATTATTAGTTATTAATGTTAGTTAGTTTTTACCTTAGTTAGTCTTTAGTTAGTAATCTTACTAACTTATTAATTGACTAACTAACTCTCAAACTAACCAACTAACTTTTAATTGCATGGAAATATTACAGATAGTGCATGATTGTGTATGTGTGTTGGCATAGTACATTAGGACATGTTTGTTGGATACAAGTGTAGCATGTTAGTGTACAAAGTGGTGCAATATGCTCTCTCTTATGTGGGTGCAAGGGATATGCAAGGTGACTTAATGTAAGCATGTGTAGTGGCACTAAGATGTTCAAGTCTCATGTGAGGTGGGTGCACAAGGATATGTGCATGAGTGTATGTGTATGAGTGCAATAATGCACCAGTGTTTTTGGGAGTGCATGGTTCATGTGCATGATTGAAAGTGTGCTATGGTGGGGCTATTAGGTAGTGCAAGTGCAAGTGTACACTTAAGTGCACATAAGGACACACAAACAAACACCTTCTTCTTCCCTCTTCTAGAGCTACTTTCTCATTGTGGGCTATAGATTTGCTATCTATTTTGTGATGTTTTGGTCCTTAATGTGCATGGATTCTTCTATAGATGCTATGCCCTTTTGAATTCCTCTTGTGATTGCTTCATCTTGGCCTCTAATTTTATCCATTCCTTCTTTGACCTCCTTTTAGTAGCACAATCAATTAACTACTCCTCTTTAGTGGCTTCTTCATTAGAGTCCTCTAAGGATGAGCTTAGTTCTTTCTCTTCCCTCTACTTCATTTTTTTGTTTGGGTAATCTTAAGAAGCTGGGAGAAATAGTGGTTTAAAAAGTGTGAAAATAATAGTGATATCATGTCACACTAACATAGGTATAAAAGGAAGGGACATGTAATTATTCTTATCTTTTGACACATTAATACATTATTCTCATGACCTTACTCTCAGCTTCAATCGCTTTGTATTACTTTCTATCTTTCTCTCTCCTATTCTAGTATTTCTCTCTCCTTATCACTCTCCTTCTCTCACTTCTGCACTCCAACTCTCTTCTATAGTATTCTCTCTCCTGTTTTTATCTCTCTAGTTCACTTCTTGACATAATCACTAGGGCAAGGGTTTCCTACCTCTTCTCTTTGCCTCTTTCCTCTTTTTGTGGTGTCCTTAAGTGAATCCTTTGTTAGTATAGGTGGATTATGTATGGTGGTAGGATATTGTCAAGGGGCACTTCTACCATGACAACAATGACACGAGTGAGTGTGCCGCCATAGTTGGTGATGCTATCTATAGCCTTTGTATGGTTAAGCTTTATCTTAGGGTCTTTTGGAATGACTATGTGTACCATGGCCAAGGACATGCTTCAACCATAGAGAATTTAAGTCTTTCTTAACCAAGTTCCTTGTTAATATATCCTCTACGAGCCATTTAGGGGTTTTGGTTGGCTTGCTCAGGGAATTGTTGTAGGTAAATAGATTATTAAATAGTTGTGCTATCACCCTTTGCTCTTCTTTTGTAATTTCTCTTAGGAGAACTCCATTATTCACTACCTCTTCTATGTCTCCATTAATTATTACCATCTAGGTTTCATTCCCTCTTTGAGAGACTTGGGGTGCTTTTTGTGCTTTCATATAATTTCTTGATCCAATCATGGTGCAAAAGGTCTCTTCTACTGACTTTGAGGTGGAGTCAATACTAGCCTCCTATTCACTATAGTTCTCATTAGTTTTTAGATTGTATACAATTATGCATGATTTGGTGTCTAGGTCATAGTTTTAGATCAGTTTAGTACATGTTAGAAAGTGGATGTGGGTTGATGTGGCTTTGATTTAGTCACTAAGGTTGCAATTAGCTATGAGTTCCTTAGTAGTTTGGTATTTCTCAACTAGATTCTTAAGATTTCTCAAAACTTGAGACCAAGGTAGTCCATTCCCCACATGCTTGCATCCAAATTTAGATCATATCTCTACTAGCTAGAGAAAACCAAGTAATCCTCATTCAATGGGTATCTGATAGGTACAGTTGCATTGTGGCTGAGAGGAATGGTGCTTGTGTGGTTGCCACCTACAAGGAAAAATGATTTTAACAACCCTTTTTATTAAAATTTTTAATTGCATGTATTTTACTTTTCCTACCAAAATTGAAAATTTTGAAATTGCACAACATGGAATTCCAAGCCTTACTCATTTTTTTACCTTCATATTAATTAGTGATTACTTATTTATGCTCTAGTTCTTGGTTTCTTTGTTGCTCTTGGATTCCTAAAGATCTTTGAAGACTTGTCTTTTGGATATTTTGAGTTGATCCTTCCTCCACCTTGCAAAATTGAAGTAAGCTTCTAGCTTGGGAGAGTAGGTCATAATGTGTGCGTGTATTTCATGTTTTAGTAGTTTTATTACTATTTACAAATGATATTGGTTTTTGATTTTTATACAATAGAAAAGGCTTTGAAAATCTACTAGTCATAAAAGGTGGAGTTGTACTCCAATTTAGCTAAAACATACAAGGCATCAAGTTGAATTATGAGCTCACATAGACATGATATTATCCAATATTGAAGGGCCATTGAACTAGTTTAAAACATGGAGCTCTTCTTTAATCAATAGTTTATCAAAGGGATTTATGATGAGCCACCTGCTACCACTAGTTGTTCCATTTCCATGGATGCTTGGACAAGTTTTGAGAGCTCTAATACACTTTGTATGAAGGGTAAAATTCATGAGAAGAATGTGATCATCCTGATAGATAGTGGTAGTAACAAAATAGGATTATGGACAAGCAAAATTGTATTTCCACTAACTTACAACAGCTCATAAGAGTTTAGGTAGCCAATGGTGAAGAAGAAATCAGCACTCAAATATGCCCACGGGTCTCTTTATAGCTGGTTGAAAATTATGAAGCAAATATAAACCTAATAACCTTAGAAATGGGGTCATAGATATTGTACTTGGTTGTAATTGGTTTATGACATTTGGAAAAATTACTATGGATTTCTCATAACTATACACGGAGTTTATCTTTGATGGATAGCTCATCCATTTATAGGGAATTCCTAGTAAATCATATTTTCATCTTATCACCATTCCACAACTCAAAAAGGAGTACAAGAGACACTCATAAATGTTTGTTTTGCACCTAAATAAAGAGGTTGAAGATCACTACACAATTTAGCAAGTCATCCAACTTTGAAAGCTCTTCTTGAGAGGAGTACAAGTATTTTTTCAAAGCGCCTACTTCATTACCTCCCAAGAGAGCAGTAGATCATCCTATTGATTTGGAGCCCAACTCAAAGCCAATTAATAAGCCACCCTACAAATTTTTCAAGTGTGAGCGTGAAGAAGTAGTCAAGAAAATTAAGGAGCTTCTTGAAATGGGATTCATTGAACCTAGTTCTTCACCCTAAGCATCTCCGGTCTTGTTAGTTAAAAAGATAGATGGATTTTTCAAAATGTATATTGATTGTAGGAATCTTATCAAGATCAGAATGAAGAACATGTACCCAATACCTAGAATTGTTGATTTTTTTTATGAGCTCCTAGGGGTTAGATTCTTTACAAAGATTAATTTGAGGTTAGGGTATCATTAGATTCGTATGCGAGAGGGTGATGAAATCAAGATTACTTTTAGGACTGATCGAGGACTCTAAAATTTCCTAGAATAATGCCATTTGGGATTAGAAATGCTCTAGCTACCTTCTAGAATCTGATGAACAAGATTTTACAGCCTTTCCTCTTTCCATTTGTCTTTGTCTTATTTGATGACATTTTGATTTATAGTAAGACCCACCCTTCATGACCATTTATCACACATGAGAAAGGTTTTTGATGTATTCAGGCATCACAAACTCTTTCCTAAGGAGAATAAATGCTATTTCATGCAAACTAAAGTGGAATACTTGGGACATATTGTCAGTAAAAAAGGGATTCAGATTGACCCCAAGAAGGTGCATTGTGTTAAAGATTTGCCAACACCTACTACCGCTACTTCACTTAGAGGATTTCTTAGTCTGTCTTCATTTTATCACCGATTCATCAAACACTATGTGACTATTGCAACTCCTTTGAATGATAGGTTGAAGAATAAATCTTTCTTTTGGGATGCACTTGCAGATATTATTTTCAACCAGTTAAAGGAACTCCTTACTTCTACTCCTATTCTAGTATGCCCTGGATTTTTCTAAGGAGTTTACCATACAGTGTGATGCCAATGGTTAAGGCATAGCGGCTATTTTATTATAAGAGCATGGAGTGATTGCCTTTGAAAGTCACAAGCTTACAAATAAGGAAATGGCTATGAATTTTTATGACCAAGAGATGTTGGCTATCTTGCATGCAATAAAGAAATGGCACCATTATTTGTATGGTAGTCGATTTAGAGTTCAAAGTGATCATAGGGTCCTTAGGTATTTCCTCACTCAGTCTAATCTTACTCCTAAGTAGCATAGGTTGGTAGCTACACTGCAAAATTATGAGTTTGATATCACTCATATAAGGGGCAAAGACAATGTAGTGGCTGATTCTCTTTTTGTATGTGGGCGTGTAAAGTTTCACCTATGACTGAGATACATAGTGATTGGATTGAAGAATTATAGGAAGCCTATCTTTTAGATGAAGAGCTCAGCCATATTTTTTAGAAATTAGATCAAGATCTCATGGAAGATAACTCACACTATCAACTTCAAAATGGCCTAATTTGGTTAAATGTCAAGATTATCATTCCCTCTACTTCATCTTTTATATAAAAAATTATGGAGGAGTTGCATTCTTCACTTTTAGCTAGCCACCTTGGAGTTTTCAAAACCTATGATAGGATCAGTAAAAGCTTTTATTGGAAAGGAATGTGGAAAGATGTCGAAGTTTTTGTCATGAAGTGTATGCCTTGTGATAAAAATAAGGACAACGCCCATAAGCCAGGTGGTTTGTTGCAGCCATTACCCATTCCTACAAGCAAATGGATGTACATTACCATGGATTTGATTACTAACTTGCCTACTACCAAAAAGGGATGGAATAGTATATATGTGGTGGTGGATAGACTCACCAAGGAAGCCCATTTCATTCCAACCAAGACCCAATTTACTGCTTCTCAAGTGGCCAGTCAGTTTATGGAGAAAATTTTTAGATTACATGGATTAATGCAGGTGATTGTTCATGATAGAGATTCAAAGTTCATGTAACATGCCCGCCCCTCAAATTGTGGGACATGTCTTGGCAGCCCATCGAGAGATCAATCTAGAAGATGCCGCCCGGCACTCCCAAGGAATGACACGGGGTTTGCCAACTAGGGTCTCTCGACTCTGCCTTGCAACGGAACTTATCCAACCGTTCCCACTAGGATCAACCTGAAGTCCGGGTTCCTAGCAGTCAAGTCTTCCTAATAGCCTTCTAGCGTCGGTCGACAGCCGCACCACTTTGCGTAGATACAACTGGGCCAAAGCAGACTCATACCGCACTTGGTTCAAAGAGAATGGGAAACGAGAGGGAGGCATCGCTTGGCCTCTCTGCCCGTAGAGCATAGTTCCATTCCAGTCCCCTAAAACTGTATGAATTAGGGTTTCAACTTACAAGTTCTAATGTCCTTGTCTAACTAACGCTCGCATCAAATAAATTCCATTGAGGAAAGCTCTCGGCTAACCAATACCACCCTGCCATAGGATGGACCTGATGATCATATCCACCACGCTTTCCTCGAGGGTTGTTTTAGTTATCTAATTACCTACCACATTATGTTTGACACATAAAAGCAACTTCCTTAATTAACCCGTTAATCATAGGCTCCTTTATGTAATTTAGGGCACAGACACGAAGACAAGATAAAACAAGATCAAACACTTCCTTAACTTATCTTCAGATTAATGTTTGTCTCTTGCCCATACAGGAGAATTAAGTGTCCCTTTCTGCCTCCACAGAAATAATCCTTCCGTATCTTGGAAATAAAAACTTGAAGGTTTATCCTACCAAGATTCTGCCTTGTAACTAGTATCAAGGCCTCGAGATCCCATCTCGAGTCACGTAGAACACTTGTGTAGGGTATGGAGGCATTGCGATTTACGGCCAGAGCCCCCCTAGCACCCCAGCATCCTCCTACGCCAATTAATTTCCACGGAGAGACCTCTCGCGGCAGGTTCGGTCCACATTCCCGGCGCGGATTCATAACCCCCTTGGTTAGGGTTTGGCGGTTCGCGAAGGGTAGCTAGTGCCATCCTTCCTTAATTATCCCTTTAGGAAATCAACCACAGTTGAAGAAACCATCTTAATAACATTTACTAGGGAAAACATCCCTTTTGTTTCCATGGCAATCAGACATCTCAGACTCGGCCATGCAATCATCAATCACAAACAACTTGGATTAGCATCCAAAACCACATCAAGCAATCACCTTGCTTATGATCCACCTATCCTTAGTAAGATTCTCTCCTCTTACCAACACAACCAGTCGGCATTCACTTCGAGATACCCTTTTCAAAAAACCAAGCATAACTTGGGTCAACAATCCATCTTTAACAAGATCAACCTTCGTTAAAACCATTTCAATAGTTCCAAGCAACATGCTTAGCATAAATCAACTACTCTAAAGTTTGTTCTCCTCCTTGAGTTAGGGATTTGCAAGGTCAATTTAACCAATTCCTTCTAGATCCTTTAAATGATCTAAGTGATTTCACCTTGACCTTTATTAATCATGGCTACCTATTTAGGGTAGAAGATCAACCCATCCTAAGCCCTTTAATGGTGAATACATGCAATTCTACCTCTATTTAAGAGTTCAAGAGGCGTGAGAAGAATCTAAATCTTGGTACAACTTGGATATGAGCTATAGTTGTTGGAGAGTTGGTGGTATTCATGTCTCCGCTTGCATTAGATATGTTCCTAGCTCCGTTTGCAACTTCAGCACTTGTGCTCCTTGTAACTCCTCTCTTGGGTGCCATCCTTGTGCGTTCCCGGTCTTGCAACCCTTGAGGTAAATCGACCGCTCTTGCCTTGGCGGAAGGAAGTGGTACGCGGGTTCACAAGGAATCTAAGGACAAACAATGTGACTTCAACATGCATAATTCTTCTTCTTCTTTTACCCTCTCCCCAATTTGTTTTCCATCTATCTCACCCTCTCCATCTCATAGACTTCTCTCCCTCTCTCTTTCTCTCTCGCTCTCCCTATATCCTTCCCTAACTATCTTCCACTTCTCTCTATCCCTCTTCTTCTTCTTCTCCTTTTCCTCTCTCTTCCTCTTCTTCTCCTCCTTTCTCCTTCTCTCTCTCCCTCTTCTTCTCCTTCTTTCTCTCCCTTCCTCTACTTCTCCTTCTTTCTCTCCCTTCCTCTTCCTCTTCTTTTTCTTCTTCTTCTTCTTCTTCTTGTTCTCTCTTCTGTGTGTGTGTGTGTGTTCACAAGAAAGCACGAGAGGGTGCCACTACCTGTGCAAGCTGGAGGGGGGAGATGATGAAGTACGGGGGGGAGGACCTGTTGTCAAAGCTGGAGGAGGGGGCACGTTCAGTGACAAAGGGGAGGGCCATGCTGCAGCCGAAGCCTACGGGGCTGCTTGTACCCCTTATAATAGGGGAGGGAGGGAGGTATGGGGAGGGGAGACGGCGCTCCTCGCCATGCCCCTCCTACTTTGACTACTCACTCTCACACACACACACACACACACTCTCTCTCTCTCTCTCTCTCTCTCTCTCTCTCTCTCTCTAGCTCTCTCTCTCCCCACCATGCACATCCTCTCCCCCTTAGAGGAATCGAGATGTCCTCACCTCGAGAAGAAACTGGGGAAGACAAGCACTAGTGGGGCTTATGACCTGTGGGTTAGGACCCACCATGCATCCACTGCGCAACTGTAATCATGCATCACTTAGTCCTTTAACATTTTTACTCTGATACCAACTTCCGTCCCTCAAATTGTGGGACGTGTCTTAGCAGCCCATCAAGAGATCAATCTAGAAGACGCCGCCTGACACTCCCAAGGAATGACACGGGATTTGCCAACTAGGGTCTCTCGAGTCTGCCTCGCAATAGAACTTATCCGTCTGTTCCCACTAGGATCCGAACTAAAGTCTCGGTTCCTAGCAGTCGAGTCTTTCTAACTGCCTTCTAGCATCAGTCAATAGCCACAGCACTTTGCGTAGATAAAACTGGGCCAAAGCAGACTCATACTGCACTTGGTTCAAAGAGAATGGGAAATGAGAGGGAGGCACCATTCAACCTCTCTGCCCGTAGGGCATAGTCCCATTCCAGTCCCCTAAAATGGTATGAATCAGGTTTTCTACTTACAAGTTCTAAGGTCCTTGTCAAACTAACGTTCGCATCAAATAAATTCTATTGATGAAAGCTCTCGGCTAACCGAGACCACCTTGCCGTAGGATGGACCCGACGGTCACATCCACCATGCTTCCCTCGGGGGTTGTTTTAGTTATCTAATTACCTACCACATTATGTTTGACACATAAAAGTAGCTTTCTTAATTAACCCATTAATCACAGGTTCCTTTACGTAATTTAGGGCACATACACGAAGACAAGATAAAACAAGATCAAACACTTCCTTAACTTATCTTCAGATTAATGTTTGTCTCACGCCCATACAGGAGAATTAAGTGTCCCTTTCTGCCTCCGCAGAAATAATCCTTTTGTATCTCGAAAATAAAAACTCGAAGGTTTATCCTACCAAGATTCTGCCCTGTAACTAGTATCAAGGCCTCGAGATCCCATCTTGAGTCATGTAGAACACTTGTGTAGGGTTCGGAGGCATTGGGATTTATGGCCAGAGCCCCCCCTAGCACCCAAGCCTCCTCCTACGCCAATTAATTTTCATGGAGAGACCTCTCACCGCGGGTTCGGTCGACATTCCTGGCGCAGATTCATAACCCCCTTGGTTAGGGTTTGGCAGTTCGTGGGGGGTAGCTAGTGCCATCCTTCCTTGATTATCCCTTTAGGAAATCAACCACAGCTGAAGAAACTAGCTTAATAACATTTACTAGGGAAAACATCCCTTTTGTTTTGATGGCAATTAGTCATCTCAGACTCGGCCATGCAATCATCAATCACAAATAACTTGGATTAGCATCCAAAACCACATCAAGCAATCACCTTGATTATGATGCACCTATCCTTAGTAAGTTTCTCTCCTCTTACCAACACAACCAGTCGTCATTCACTTGGAGATACCCTTTTCAAACAACCAAGCATAACTTGGGTCAACAATCCATCTTTAACAAGATCAACCTTTGTTAAAACCATTTCAATAGTTCCAAGCAACGTGCTTAGCATAAATCAACTACCCTAAAGTTCACTCTCCCCCTTGAGTTAGGGCTTCGCAAGGTCAATTTAACAAATTCCTTCTAGATCCTTTAAATGATCTAAGTGATTTCATGTTGACCTTTATTAATCATGGCTACCTATTTAGGGTAGAAGATCAACCCATCCTAAGCCCTTTAATGGCAAATACATGCAATTCTACCTCTATTTAGGAATTCAAGAGGCATGAGAAGAATCTAAATCTTGGTACAACTTGGATATGAGCTATAGTTACTGGAGGGTTGGTGGTATTCATGTATCCACTTGCATTGGATATGTTCCTAGCTCCGTTTGCAACTTCAGCACTTGTGCTCCTTGTAACTCGTCTCTTGGGTGCCATCCTTGTGGATTCCCGATCTTGCAACCCTTGAGGTAAATCAACCGCTCTTGCCCTGGCGGAAGGAAGTGGTACATGGGTTCACAAGGAATCTAAGGACAAACAATGTGACTTCAACATGCATAATTCTTCTTCTTCTTTTACCCTCTCCCCAATTTGTTTTCCATCTATCTCACCCTCTCCATCTCATAGACTTCTCTCCCTCTTTTTTTTTCTCTCACTCTCCCTATATCCTTCCCTAATTATCTTCCACTTCTTTCTATCCTTCTTCTTCTTCTTCTTCTTTTCCTCTCTCTTCCTCTTCTTCTCCTTCTTTCTCCTTCTCTCTCTCCCTCTTCTTCTCCTTCTTTCTCTCCCTTCCTCTACTTCTCCTTATTTCTCTCCCTTCCTCTTCTTCTTCTTCTTCTTCTTCTTCTTCTTCTTCTTCTTCTTCTTCTTCTTCTCCTTCTCCTTCTCCTTCTTTCTCTCCCTTCCTCTTCTTCTTCTCCTTCTTCTTTTCTTCTCTCATGCTCCTACTCTCTCTCTCCCTCTTCTTCTTCTTCTTTTCTTCTTCTTCTTCTCCTTCTCTCTCTCTCTCTCTCTCTCATTCTCTTCTTCTCCCTCTCCCCTCTTCTTCTCCTCCTCTCTTCTCTCCTTCTTCCTCTTCTTCTTCTTCTTCTTCTTCTTCTTCTTCTCTCTCTCTCTCTCTCTCTCTCTCTCTCCCTCCCTCCCTCCCTCCCTCCCTCCCTCCCTCCCTCCCTCCCTCCCTCCCTCCCTCCCTCCCTCCCTCCCTCCCTCCCTCTCTCTCTCTCTCTCTCTCTCTCTCTCTCTCTCTCTCTCTCTCTCTCTCTCTCTCTCTCTCTCTCTCTCTCTCTCTCTCTCTCTCTACTCACGGGAAATCATGGGAGGGTGCCGCTGCCTGCGCAAGCTGGAGGGGGGGAGATGACGAAGTAAGAGGGGGGGAGGACCTGCCATCAAAGCTGGAGGAGGGGGCGCGTTCAGTGATGAAAGGGGGGCCGTGCTTGATGAAGCCTTATTTTGGTGCAAATTTTGTAGTTGTATGATGCTAGGTATTCTCTAATGTATTGCAATTGCAAACCATTTTGCACATGGATTATCAATGTGCACTTGGCCTATGGCTATGAACCTTAGTCTAAAGAACAAGAACAAAAACATTGTATTTGAAATTCTTATATGAAATAAAAGATTGAGGGTTTGAGGAGTCGCATCAGGAGGTGGTTGTAGGAGTATGCCTATAACTACTACTTCTTGCATGTCTCATTTTCTCTTTCATTCTACGCAACTCTCGTTCCCTTCTCTTATGCTTCATGTCCGATCTCTTGAGAGAGGGAATAAGGAAGTAATTTGTCATAAAATATGTTGTGCACAGTGATTCATGGTTTTTGTGTGTAAGAAAAGAGGTTTGAAATGATTCTTTAATGGTTTTTGGGTTTGTGAGAGAACTCATAGCCTCCCTTTCTTGGGACTCTCTGTGCTTGGAAGGCAGCTATTCATTGGTGCATCTGTCAAGAGGGAGGTGACCTTGGATGGCATGCAAAAAGGCTAGGAGTAGGGGTCTCTAAGAGAGATATGTTTGGTCGATTTGTTGTTGTTGTTTCAATAAAAAATGGACAAGCAGGTCAGACATTCCAAACGAATACAATCATGAACAAGCGCAAGAGGAAACGAGATCAGAAATGTATGTCGACACAGTCGTACAGGGATTTCTTGGAAAGAAGAGTAGGAAATATACGCCTTCAGACTATATCACAGCACAGAGCAATTGAAGGTGCAGCATGGGATCCCAACGGGAGCAGAGTGGTGGGAAAATTATATGCTAAACATAGACATCTTGGAAGTGAGGAGAGGCAGCAGCAATGTCCTGTGCATCTGAGATTTACATGAGAATAAAGATCTCTCAAATGATGCTTCTGCTTCCACCCTACCAGTGGTTCCTAAGAACAAGGCTAAAACAAACTTACCTTCCGATCAGACTATCACAAGGTGGCTGGGTGGGTTGAGTGCCATAGTCTAAACTGAGCTGCCACCAAATTTCACATATGGCAAAAGCAAAATAATGGGAAGCCCTTATCCCGCATGCAGATGCATTTCACCTCTTTGAAAGCTACGGATTCAAGGCAATGGATTTTTCAGAACGACATATTTTCTCCTCTCTATCCTTCTTTTCAATAAAATCTAATAAAGAAACCCCAATTCTTTTTCCCAATTCACATGCAATCATCAATGTCCTCTCTATCACACACAAGGCAATAATGATAATAGTCCAAGTTCAAAGCCACGTCTATGATGGAAATGGACCACAAGTGGAGAACTACATTGGTGAAATTATAAGCAAGGGTGTGCTATGGTATAAAATTGATTTATGGAGCCATATTTGCACGGGAGATTATGGTGCTCAAGTCATTCTTCTTATGTTGTGGGGGTTGTTCTTTTTGCAGATCAAAGGTGGATGGGAGATCCTTCTTGTGTTCTATGTAACATGGAGTTTGAAGAATAAGTGTGGGAGTGTCTCAAGGTCAAAAAAGTCTTATGACGAAGCAAAGTGATGAAGAGTTGCGGGTCTTCACCAATCTTGGTTCGCAGGAGCTCACCTTTCCAGTGTGGGAGAATGATGAAGCCTTATTTTGGTGCAAATTTTGTAGTTGTATGATGCTAGGTATTCTCTAATGTATTGCAATTGCAAACCATTTTGGACATGGATTATCAATGTGCACTTGGCCTATGGCTATGAACCTTAGTCTAAAGAACAAGAACAAAAACATTGTATTTGAAATTCTTATATGAAATAAAAGATTGAGGGTTTGAGGAGTCGCATCAGGAGGTGGTTATAGGAGTATGCCAATAACTACTACTTCTTTCATGTCTCATTTTCTCTCTCATTCTGTGCAACTCTCGTTCCCTTCTCTTGTGCTTCATGTCCGATCTCTTGAGAGAGGGAATGAGGAAGTAATTTGTCATAAAATATGTTGTGCGCAGTGATTCATGGTTTTTGTGTGTAAGAAAAGAGGTTTGAAATGATTCTTTAATGGTTTCTGGGTTTGTGAGAGAATTCATAGCCTCCCTTTCTCGGGACTCTCTATGCTTGGAAGGCATTTATTCATTGGTGCGTCTCTCGATAGGGAGGTGATCTTGAATGGCATGCAAAAAGGCCAGGAGTAGGGGTCTCTAAGAGAGATATGTTTGGTCGATTTGTTGCTGTTGTTCATCAATAAAAAATGGACGAGCAGGTCAGACATTCCAAATGATTACAATCATGAACAAGCGCAAGAGGAAACGAGATCACAAATGTATGTCAACACAGTCGTACAGGGATTTCTTGGAAAGAAGAGTAGGAAATATACGCCTTCAGACTATATCACAGCACAGAGAAATTGAAGGTGTAGCATGGGGTCGCAACGGGAGCAGAGTGGTGGGAAAATTATATGCTAAACATAGACATCTTGGAAGTGAAGAGAGGCAGCAGCAATGTCTTGTGCATCGAAGATTTACATGAGAATAAAGATCTCTCAAATGATGCTTCTGCTTCCACCCTACCAGTGGTTCCTAAGAACAAGGCTGAAACAAACTTACCTTCTAATCAGACTGTCACAAGGTGGCTGGGTGGGTTGAGTGCCATAGTCTAAACTGAGCTGCCACCAAATTTCACAGATAGCAGAAGCAAAACGATGGGAAGCCCTTATCCCGCATGCAGATGTGTTTCGCCTCTTTGAAAGCTACGGATTCAAGGAAATGGATTTTCCAGAACGACATATTTTCTCCTCTATATCCTTCTTTTCAATAAAATCTAATAAAGAAACCCCAACTATTGTTCCCAATTCACATGCAATCATCAATGTCCTCTCTATCACACACAAGGCAATAATGATAATAGTCCAAGTTCAAAGTCACGTCTATGATGGAAATGGACCACAAGTGGAGAACTACATTGGTGAAATTATAAGCAAGGTGTGCTATGGTATAAAATTGATTTATGGAGCCATATTTGCGTGGGAGATTATGGTGCTCAAGTCATTCTTCTTATGTTGTGGGGGTTGTTCTTTTTGCAGATCAAAGGTGGATGGGAGATCCTTCTTGTGTTCTATGTAACATGGAGTTTGAAGAATAAGTGTGGGAGTGTCTCAAGGTCAAAAAAGCCTTATGATGAAGCAAAGTGATGAAGAGTTGCGGGTCTTCACCAATCTTGGTTCACAGGAGCTCACCTTTCCAGTGTGGGAGAATGATGAAGCCTTATTTTGGTGCAAATTTTGTAGTTGTATGATGCTAGGTATTCTCTAATGTATTGCAATTGCAAACCATTTTGGACATGGATTATCAATGTGCACTTGGCCTATGGCTATGAACCTTAGTCTAAAGAACAAGAACAAAAACATTGTATTTGAAATTCTTATATGAAATAAAAGATTGAGGGTTTGAGGAGTCGCATCAGGAGATGGTTGTAGGAGTATGCCAATAACTACTACTTCTTGCATGTCTCATTTTCTCTCTCATTCTGTGCAACTCTCGTTCCCTTCTCTTGTGGTTCATGTCCAATGTCTTGAGAGAGGGAATGAGGAAGTAATTTGTCATAAAATATGTTGTGCGCAGTGAATCATGGTTTTTGTGTGTAAGAAAAGAGGTTTGAGATTATTCTTTAATGGTTTCTAGGTTTGTGAGAGTACTCGCAGCCTCCCTTTCTTGGGACTCTCTGTGCTAATCCCTTCCAAGCTCCCACAAAACCAAGCTTCCAACAGGCAAAGTATATGCCTTGGGCTTTGCACATAGCCATAAAATATTGCAAGAACCTTGCCTAAGTTCTGACACACAAAAGGAATACATGAAAGACATCCTCATCTTCATCCTCACCCTCACTCTCCATTGATCTTGCAGTAGAGCACAAAGAGCAAAGAACAAGAATCAAGAAAGAAGTAGTGCCAAGCGAGAGAGAGAGAGAGAGAGAGAGAGAGAGAGAGAGAGAGAGAAAAGACCATGTGCATGGGTTGATAAAGGAAGAGAGAAGTTACAACTTCCTCAACCACCCACAATCATGACTGTTCTTTCCTTTCTTTTCTTTATTCAAAATGAGAACGTTTACATGATTTTTGAACCTTAGGCTTAGGCTTTCAATTTTGTGTATACATGGCTATATCTTTGAGCTTTATAAACCAAAGGAAGAGAGGTTTTGTATGCATTGGCATTAAAATGTGTAGACCCACTAATGAGCCAATAGCATTTACAAAATATGACATTAAGCATTTTACAAAGATGTGTATGCCAAAATTTTTGGATAAAAGGAAATATTTTGTTGATGAAGAACCACATTCTTTTAGCCTTTTTTGTGATAAAATCGGAGGCTATCAGTGCTACAGTCGGAGCCCGCGGGGAGAGCTCGCTGGCTGTACCCCTTATAATGGGGAAGGGAGGGAGGTATGTGGGGGGGGGGGGGGGGGGGGGGGAGATGGTGCTCCTCGCCATCTAGGGGGCTACATGCCCCCCCTACTCTCACTAGTCACACACACTCTCTCTCTCCCTGCCATGCACACGACAGGGGGAGAGAGAGGGAGGGTAAAAAAATTTCATAAAATTTTTAAAATTTCTTTATGGGGGGGTTTCTTATGGGAAAGACACGGGGGGAGCACGAGGGTCACGAGGGGGGGGGAAATTACAGTTCATGAGTAACTTTTGGCAAGTGGTATTCACATCCATGGACACTAGATTGGCTCCCTCTATGGCCTATCATCCACAAACTGATGGATAGACAAAAAGGGTAAACAAGTGGTTGGAGGCTTATCTTTGCCATTTCTGTTATGATATCCAAAATTCATGGGATCTTGGTTACAGTTGGCTAAGTTTGCCTACAATAACTCCACTCATGCTAGCATTGGAGTTTCACCCTTTGAGGCTATATATGGTTATAAGGTGCCCTTACCTACAGTCATCTTCAATGAAAGAATCAATCCTCATGGGAAAGAAAAGTTAGAAAGAATGGGGAATCAAGTAGTGCACCACAACTTAGACAATCACAGAGAATTAGGTACCCTATGGATAGGCTGACTTACAGTAGATTTTCTACTAAGCATTTTGCTTTGGTGATCACTTTTTTTCCCCCTTGTCAATCAGAATCCCATCAATCTAATTACCCCCAAGATCCTTCGCCAAATTCCATTTTATGCAGTCTCACGATTAAGGATGATGGCCACGAAGAAGAAAGCTACGAAGGTTATAGAGGCACGAGCTACCAATCACGTTGCAGACACAATTAATACAAATGGAATGGTGAGTATGAGGATTACAAACGAAGCCATGAATAGCATCAATCAAGCACCCCCATCATGGATCTTCAGGTACTAATTTTCTTAAATAAAAGTAGCTAACAGGCCTTTATTCCATGAATAGGCAGTAGAAGCTACATGTAAAAAATAATATTTTATTCGATTCCTACATATAATTTATTTGAGAAATTCTTAATCGCAAATTCCAAGGGGTAACTTGGGTCTATACAATATGAACCTAAGCGAGTACAAGGAAGGTACTGTGTCCCTAAAAGATTTAATATTTTTTATTTTTTTGTTGATCAAACGAAATCTCTAAATCATATCCTCAGTATATAAGAAACCTTGAGATGCAATTGCCAAATGATATTGTTCGTAATTAAACTAATCAAGATTTTCTTTTATTGTAGGCAAATACCCATGAAACTCCAAGGGAGTTATCCTCAAGTATGAAATTCTTGCTTAAATTCAATCCAAACTAAGCCCCAAGGAAGAGGGACTCCAGGAAGACTATTGGAAGGTATTGTCACTTATGCTGATTTGTCTCAAAATTATTTTGCCACTTAGACTGATTTGTCTCAAAGTTATTTTGCCACTTATGCTAACTTTCCTCGATGTTATTATTTTTTTAAAGAAAAAATTTGTATTGGAAATAAACTTATTAAAAGTTTATGTATAATACATTCGAAGTAGGATGTTTGTGATTATAAGCTAGGTACTGATCTTTCCTAAAATCATTGGGCTAAAAGATGGATGACTGAGTACAAATCGCCGAGACTGAGGCAATATTCTAGTGAACACATAATGCCAACTAAGGCAGTGTTCTTGATGGCGCCAGACCTGCCCAAGGCCAGTGTGGATAAAACCTACTCCAAGGGGTTTTTCTTTTTTTGTTTCGTGTTAGTGAGTTTAAACCAATCATGACGTGAAAGGTCTTGTCGTAGGAAACTCTAGTCGGCAGGAGGAGGTGAGGAAACTAGGGGGCTCTAGTCATAAACTCCTTAGGCTCTTATGAACTGCCAACTACCCTTCGATTTCAAGACTCTGTCTGGAAGTTCCAATACTAGTCGGGAACGAAACTTGGAGAGAATAATATTTGAAATAGAAAACACTATAAAGGTCATGTTTTCTGGGACATGTTTTCTATTCAAAATATTATTCTCTCCAAGGAATAACTTGGGTGGCACGTTATAGTTGGTATCAGAGTGCATGTTGATAAAACTAGTTATATTTATAGCAAAAAAATACTTTCCTTAAATAGAGAAACCTTCTCTTGTTGATATATGTTCTTGATTTCTTGCAAAAAGACAAACCTTGAAAAGGATTCTTGATTTTCCAAGTTATGTTTATGTCAGCAATGCACTCCTCTAGCTTTAGTTGGAGAAACCAGATGATGCGGATGTTAGATCAGATATACAATCTTTCACCCGTGTATTACAAAAGGTGATGGATGTTAAGCAAAGGGTATCGTTATATTGATGCAAACCATCTTTCTTACCTCCAGAATAATTTAAAGAGATTAAGCTGGATGGAACCCCTTAAGGTTGCGAAGATTTATCTCTTCTATAAGGCCAGAGTAAACTCAAAACATGTTCACTAGAGGGCAATATGTCAAACTAAATCGGTACATCTATGAGGAGGTTACAAGGGTTATACTAGCTGATCGAGTCATTGTTGTAGGATGCTCTATTTGCCGCAACTACAAGAAAGATGGATTACCTAATCTTCCTCTAAAATATAGATTTCTAGATGTCTATTCTTAGAATCTTAATGGATGTATCACAGTGTCATGCCTAGATTGTGGTAGGAAAATCTTTTCCAAGAATAATATGAGCTCCCAAACTACTAAAATAATGTATTTCCTTCCTATGGACATAAAGAATTATTTTTATCCATCCGTTTGTCTCCTTGATAAATCAAAAATAGTAGATAGATTTTTTTCCTAATTAAATATTAAAACTCTCTTTTGAAGTATAGACCATGATCATTGTTCAAAAGGACTAGTACATCATTTTCCTCCTAAATTAATGAGGTAGAGTAAGTGAACATCTTTTTTTCTGAATATGGTTGGAAATAAAATTGATCATCAATTGCATAATCCTCAGAACATCACCCCGAATCTCAATACTATGGAAGCCTAAGAGAAGAAATTTCTTCTCAAGCAATATAAGCCATCGAAGTTTGATGGTAAAGAAAGGGACATTCCAACTGAAGCAGAAACATGAATAGAATCTATGGAAGACTATTTCACTACTACAGGGACTACACCATCAAATCAAGACATGATCGCCAAACTAAAACTCACAGGAGATGCCCGTCTTTGGTGGAAACAACGGTGCAAGGGCCAAAGAACGCCCGAAGGTGCTATCACTTGGGACAAAATTAAGGATGTGGTACGTGAGAGATATCTTCCACCCACATATCAAGCCCATAAGATGAACAAGTTCTTCAATCTAAAGCAGCTAAGCCTAAGCCTAGAAGCCTACTCCAAATTTGTAACACTTCTAAAATATGCATCGATATAATGGATGTTTCACAGCAAGTATCCAAATTTTGTAATGGTCTAAATCCACCCCTGAATATGCATCTTGAATCAATGAGACCATCGAATTTACAAGATGCATTGATTTGAGCACCTCCAATAAATCTGGATATTAAACAAAGGCCAAGAAATGCAAAAATTTGGAATAGAAATAGTAAGAATAAGGGCAAATTCCAAGGTTATACAAAAAGAGCTCAAGGACAGTACCAATGAAACAAGACGAAGAAGGCTAAATCAAATGCAATGGGAAGCTGTAATACTTCCACGCAATTAAAAATTAGTTGGTTAGTTAGTCAATTAATGAGTTAGTAAGGTTACTAACTAAAGACTAACTAAAGTAAAAAGTAACTAACATTAATAACCAATAATTTTTTATTTAATTAAAAATATTAAAAAATTGAGAGTCGCAATCTGATATTTTTTTCGAATTGACAAGGACCATAGCCACTCTTCACGGAAGTTACAATGTGAATGAGAGTTATGAGCCATATTAATCACTAGCGTTAATGTGTATGGTATGGATGGTCCAAAAATATTAGATTTTTGGGCAAAACTAGCATATTTTAGATATTACTTACTGTAAATATCCTAAAAAGCTATGGAGATTTCTAGAATAGGATGTCATGTAAAAAACAGAAATGGTTTTTTTCAACCTGTTTTGGAGATTTAATACAAAAAAAGAAGGATTGGTGAAATCGCCCACACTGCGATCGTAGTTTATAGATAGTAAACAACATTTCGAACAGGGAGAAGAAGAAGGAGTGATTTTGAAGATTTCTAATCAAGCGTCTTGGGGTTTCACCCCCCTTTAAGAGCCAACAGAACTGTCAAAATTGTGATTTGAGCATCTGATTGCTAATTTTTTCCAAGATCCCCTCCATAGAGAGCTCTTCTTCTCAGCCACAACCTTTTTCTCTTGTTTAGCTATAAATATGAGGCATGGGGAGCAGTTAGACTCTTTGGATAATAACAAGTAGTCATTGATTGCATGTGGCTTTAGGTAAAATAATGATGAAAAACAATATTACCTTGTTATGCTATCTAGGTGGTGCTGTCCAACAGTACCTATTGTCAGTAAAACTGAAATAACTTGAGCTCCTAATATCATATTGATGAAATTTTTGATTCAAAATGGATCTTAGTATCCCCTTTATATATCTAGCTATCAGCTCCAAATATGGGTCAATATATAATTTTTTGTAATAAGATCTTTACTACTATATAGAAGTTCCATGTACCCTGTCTACTACCTATGGAGATGCCATGTTTAGACTTGTAGGAGTTCTACGTGTAACAACAAATGCTAGAGACACCTGTAGGGAATTGGAAAGGTTACTAGGAACTTGTGGGTCTCAAGGTAGACCTATAAAATAGTAGGCACCTGCTGTGAAAACCTATGAGACCTGTAGCAGCATGTAGGTATCCAGAGAGTAAGAAATACCCTGCACCTCTTCCACTGTTTATTCCAATGAATCTTCAAGTACCTGTAACTCTCTAAATGGGATGAGATACTATTGAACCACTATCAACCACTATGAAAGAGGATGCACCTACCCTTTGCACTGACTCACTGCATTACATGGATCCCACTTACCATTTTCACTAATATTTTAAGTCATATAGTATCAATGATCATCCAACAAATCAAATTCTATGTTAGGTACAGAATGTAGGTAATGAATAAATGCCTTGCAATTATTTTTGACACTAATCATGAGTGGAAAGGATAGGGAAATATGAAACAATCACAATTAGCCCTATGTTAGGCTCTATATGCTCTTCACTATCAAGTTTGATGATCGATTATTCCTAATCTCCCCTTTCTCAACAATATGATAAGCTCAATAATAGGATAATCAATGAGATTAAAAGAACTAAGTGATATGAATGCATACCTCTTGTTACTAATGAAGAGTAATAAATGGGCTTCAATCGATCAATCCTTCCCATAATCCATTCCCAAACTAATCAAGTTTGAGTGCTATAGGTTCATCTTCAAGGAAAAATTGGATCCATAATGTTTGCCCCAATGTAGCTTCAGCTTTTAGCAATGAAGAATGATCCAATGGATTATAAGAGCTTCCTGCTTGAGTAAAATTCTTCAATCACCATTGAAGGAGAGCCTATAAGCATTGAATAAGTAAAAATTCTTGATAAAGACAGAATTTCGAGTGTCCAAGAAAGTGAATATGCCACTAATCTTGATGATATGCCTCCATGTTGGCCAAATCTTTGTGGCATAGCTTTACTCCCACCTTTCTTGGGTTGTAAAAATCATAAGCCCCATGAATAAGCCACAAATTGATCAAAACTTTAAAGAATTTTGTAGTGTCCTATTTTTCCCCAAATTAGAGACCAGTAATCCTCCAAATCTTATCCAAATGCTTCAATGTCGAATCTATATTGTATATAGAAGCTTGCCTTTACCTTCTTGAAGCCAAGGAGCACAAAAGCTCTCTCAAATCTTCAAGAAATTATCAAAATTTCTTTGATGTCCTAAATCTACCATGACTAGGGTTTCCATAAATCTTTAAAGACTCAAGAGAAGAGATGGAGCTTGATTATAACAACCAATAGCTCTTTATTGGAGGGTATTTAGCCTTGCTTAAGCACAATAGAAGCTGTACATGCCATGGTTTGCTAAAATACTAATATGGCTTGTTGAAAAATCAGTGCAAATCACGTTGAAGCCTCCTACTATCCACATGGTCATCAAGCTTTGCTACCGAGGCAAAATGGTACTCTATGGGTAGTAATCATGGTAAGAAAGAAGCCTATGTCATCCTTAAAGCTTAGAATGGAAGGGAAATAAAGATTAAAGTAGTTATCTCCATGGAAGCTTGTGGGAAAGCTTGAGAGAAAGAAAGGTAACTCTTAATTAGCAAAAAGTAAAGTTGTTTAAGTCTTTCCTAATCTTCATTAATCCCAATTACACCAAGAACCTTAAAAATGGGCCTCTTCTTGTCCACCAGCTGCTAAAATGTGCAAGATTCTACCAATTCTGCTTCAAATATTCTCCAAGAACTCCAAAATTGCTAAAGGCTAATTGCAGGAAACCCTAACTAGTCACATTTTGAATTGTGTCAAGTCCTATAACCAAATCTTGAACTCCAATTACCTTAGATGGTGCTAGTATAACTAGATCTAGGCTTGAAAATGACCTTGCCAATAATCAAATTCAAGGCTTTGATACCATTGAAAAAAAACTCATTCCCACAGCAAACTACTAATGCCAAGAAAGCCATAGCCAAGGTAGCTAGGTTGGCATGAATCATTTTACCAATTGATACAATGGTTGAGAATCAATAATGAGATGTTGTAGCATGATATCCTCCTCGTGCTATTGAGGGGCATGGTATCCACCCCAATGCTATGGTGGCCAAAGAGTATACACCCTCAATGGACGTTGGGAGGTGGAAACCTCAAACAAGAAATGTTTAGAATTGGAAAAAGATTCTTGGCAAGTTATAAGCTAGACTTTTATATCTAACCCTAGCCTAAGGCTAAATATTGGATAAGGTATTATTTTACTTTATTACATCATCTTTCTTCCTTTTTTCATGCATCTCCTTTAGCATGCAGATATTTTCTATGTGGTTCTTTCTTAGATAATACAAATAGAAGGCTCCAAGAATAGTTGGTTTTTGGGTACATTCAGTGGCTAAAATTCCCACCTAATTACACTTTCCACACCATGTGTTATCTTATCTCTTCCACCTCCTATAGTACTGGATATACTGGTGATATTCACTTTCAACTATTCTATAATCACATCTATCATATCCTTCTTGATGCTTGAAACTAAACTGGACAAATATTCTTTCAAATTTTCTCCTCAAGGAGTACTCATAGTAGGGTTTTGGGAAGTCTCTGTAGTCACTACATAGACTGGCTAGGTTGGTTTAGAGGATCCTCTATTCTGATTCTAATTTGGAGCTCTTGTTGAAACTATTGGTTACTGGTTCTATTTAGTAGGGTTCCACTATTGTTGTTGAGTTGCCATTGGAGGAATGGTTTGAGGCCACTGTTGTTGTGGTTGAACCATCATTTGAGGTACTGTTGTCTATGGCCATTGTGGATTCGATGCATTGTACTCTGCGGCACTCTTTGCATCTATGAGTAAGGGTAGGGAATAGTCCTTAGGATTGCATTTGGTGGGTATACCATTCTTGGCATGGAAGGAGGTAAGACTCCTCTTCCGGAGGTCATTGACAACCTTGCTTCAACTTCATCATATAATCTTACACCTTCTACTTGTAAGAGAGGGGGATTTAATAATGGGGAAATACTAGCTACACTAGCTGGTATATAAGGTGAGAGAGACTTAATTTCTCATTATCTGATAAATATACAAGTCTTCTTTCTCCTTCACCTTGCTCTCCCAGCTTCCATGTCTTCCTTCCCTCTATTTCTAGTCTTTCTCTCTCCTCGTAACTGTCTTTCTCTCTCTTTTGCTCTTCTTCTTCTTCTTCTTCTCTGCAGTCTTCTCTCTCCTCTTTCTCTCTCCCAGTTCCTCTCCTTGACAATTGGCATCAGAGCCTAGGTTCTTGGTCCCAATTAGTCTCCCCCTTCTTGCTCTCCCCCTTCTTCCATGAAGCATCAGTCCTTCCCCTTCCATCTGTGAAGCTCAGGAGCCACAAATCAAGCAGGACTGAGCTGTGGTGGTCATCCCCAACCCTCCAAGAGTAGCCCCATAATTTGCAGCACAAAAAACGGGCTACTTCCTGGCCTGCTGGACAGCACCCCAGCCCTCCTCTCCTCCCTGGGTCTCACTCCCAGCTCTTGGCAAGTCCCTTGGTCAACATTGAAGGCTTCCTTCTCAGCTTCTTGGACTCCTCTTCCCACTTCAAGAAACCTTGATCTTGTGCAATCTATGGCAGCCATGGAAGCTTGGCATCAAACTCAAAAATCTTGAAGATTTTGGTCTTTTCTTGGTCCCGGGAGTCCCTCTTCAAGCCTAGCTCAAGATTTCAGCAATCAAGAAGCACGAGAAGAAGATTAGAAGCAAGATTTGAAGACATGCACTTGTGGCCAGCCATGGCAATGGAAGTAGAGCTTCAATTTCAGCAAGAGCTCTTCATGGGAAGGTCTTGAGCCATCCTACCCCCAAGCTACATCCACATTGGAGCTCATTCTCAAGATTTGAAGGCTTCTTGGAAGCAAGAAGGCATTATGGAGTGCTCATTTGGAAGGAATCACCCCCTTGATCAGTCTATGCAAGCAATACCCTTTCCCCATGGAAGAATCCTTCTTCCCCAAGTTTGACTTCATCCTTTCTTGACGGAACACAACCATTTTGGAGCTATGGAGCATGCGGGATCAAATTGGTGCTCTCATGAAGGACTGAAGTGGCATTAGTGGCTGCCTTCTTCTTCAAACAACTCAAGGTAACCGATTCTTGGCTCTCATTCTCTCCATTTAAGCCTCTTGTTGAATCCTATCCACTTGTTTGAGAGAATGTATGAGTCCAAGTAGGTAATAGGAGTCCCAGACATTGTATGCATGCGAAATATTAATCTCAGTCATTCCCCTTTGATCTTATGGCATTGGAATGGATTTTACTCATGCTGAAGCTTCACTGAGATTATATTTTTGCTTACCCATAACCCGTTTGGCTTCTTGTGAATTGGCTGAGCCAAGAATTGATTAAGAAATCCATTGTATAAGGGTGAGTAGGCAGTGAGTCACTGCTGGTAAGCTCTCTATCCCTATTCCCCATTCCAATTCCATGCACTTCATGAAAAGCCCAAAATTTTGATTCCTAAAATGCATCTCATGCTGGGTGTTTAATTAATAAATCTCTGCCATGTATATTCAATGTGAGGAAAAGCCTGATGCCAGGCGAGGTGGCAAGACAAAAGAGGGGTGACCCCCCCTTGCCATCAAAGACCGCACAACCCGGCCTGGGGGGAACTTTTCCCACCTCTCGGTGATCCAGATCCCAAAACTCGTTTGCAGGTGCAGGTACTTCTTGGGAAAATTGAGAAATGGACTTGGCATGATGGAATTTTGATGAGTATGACATGACACGCTCTTGTGTGCATGGGATGTACGAATAAACCTCAGCAAATGTACCCTTAGATATGCATGCAACCATGTATGCAGTGATGTATAGGAATGCATTGCCTTACTTGGGTTGAAGATGGATGTATGTATCATTGGATACACCTATGCAGTCATGTATGCAGTAATGGCAGTGATTATGCATATATGAGAGCCTACCTTGTTGATACAATCATGGAAATGCTTATTCTCATGCTCAGTAATGTTGAAGTGATGCCAAAAATGATGAAGGGTGCTCAAGTGATGCATGATGCCAAGCAAATAGTGAAGCCCACAATGCAATAGAAGGAGAACCCAATTTCAGCCCTCTTGTGACTGTTTCAGAGTGCTGGAGAAATTGCTTCCATTTGCAAAGGTGTTGCCACTCTGAAGAATTGAGGTGCTGAACTTGGAGAGTACCTTTAGGACTTTCCAAGAACTCCATTCAATTTTGGATACCCACTTGGAGCATACAAAGTACCTACAGCCCACAATAGGCTTTTCCTAGGTGTGGACAGGGTGCTGGACTTCACAGAATAGTCCCACATTTCTGATTACAAAATTTTTTGTATAAAACCTGGGAATGCGTGCATATGCTCATCTCAAAGAGGGAATTGCTGCTCCATTTTGAACAAAAAAGTAAGTCAATCGGAGTTGTCTTGTTCTAGTTACAACCAAAACAGTGACAGGTGGTCTCACGGGACTGCACCTAGACATGGCGGGTAACAAGGGGAAAAACAAAGCAAATGAAGATGTTCAGAAACAAATAAGGGATGCACGCACCCCAAGGGATGACACCAATTTTGAGGTTGAAGAGGAAGACCTCTCCCACTCCATGGGAATTCAGTGTGCACTCAATCATACTCTCAGCTCACATGAGACTAGACATGCGGAGAGGCATAGGGAAATAATGGAAGGTCAAGCTCAAATGGTGACAGAGATGTGCCAAATGACCTCTACCATGGAAGCACTTGCAGCCAAGTTCTCAATGTGGATGGAGTCCCAAATGAAAGGCAAGGAAAAAGAGGATAGACCAAGCATGCAAGCTGAAAGAGTGACCATTCCATCTGTAAATGCAACTTATGCAAGTACCCAAGGTAATTTGGGAAGAATGGGCATTCCCAACATTAGCTTTGAACAAGGAGAGCCCTCACAAAGGCATGAAGAGCCCACAAACAATGGGATAAGAGGTAATTCTTAGCCACCAATCGCGCCCATGCCACCTATGCATGCTCAGCCATCTTTTGGAAGGAATCACTCAAACAATGGGTCATTTCTTGGTAGCCCAATGGATCAGCCCCATTTTGGGTATATGGGATAGCCCCCCAACCATGAAAGGGAGTTGAGAGACAAGATCATTTTCTCAAAGTTTAATGGCTAGTCATCCTCCCCAACTGAATTAGAAGAATGGCTCTCAAAACTTGAAGACCACTTTAACATAATGCCAAGAAATGATGATCAAAAGATACACTTTGGCACGATACACTTAGAGGGCTTTGCCCACATGTGGTGGCGGTACATAAAGAGGGAAAATCAGTAGCTTGTTGAAACTTGGGATGCATTCAAATCCCTTATGATTCAAGTCTTTCTATTTTCGATTGAGAAGGAGAAGCTTGCAAGTCAATGGTATGGTTTAGAGCAACGTGGGATGACGGTGCGTAACTACACAAACCAATTCCTCAATCTCACAATGTATGTTGAGTCGATTAGTGACTATGCAAAGCTTCACAAATACATTTATGGTTTGGATCCCCAACTCTCAAGTGATGTTTTAGCCCAAAGCCCATCAGATTTGTTCAAAGCTATTGAGTTGGCTGAGAGGTACTCTCGTAATTACCACCGAGATGCTTCATTTCAGCATGAGCAGCAAAGAGGGGCATCTCAGCCACTGTTTGGGCAGCAAAGAGGACCTATGCAGTCACATTTTGGGCAACAAATAAGTGTTGTAAGAGCCGAGCATTTTGGAGCAGGTTATGGTGGTGGAAATATGCCATTCAGCACCTCGAAGATCCCCACATACCCCACCTTTAATGACTCTAGGCAAAATAGTAATTTTAGGACTACAAACCAAGGGAGAGCTGAAAATAGACAAGGGGACAGCAAGGGGAAAAATGTCTCAGATTTTGGTGGTCAACACTCTATCCCGATGGACCTCTACAAAGAGAGGAAAGAAAAAGGACTTTGCTTTAAATGCAGGGAAAAGTATACAGTCGAGCATGCATCTAAATGTGCTTACAGGAATGCAAAAGCAAGGGTACATAGCATGTTAGTCTTTGATGAATCGGATGAGGATCATGAGGATGCTATCACGGCTGAAAATGATGAGGTTGAAGAGGAATGTGGGCAAGAAGAATTCTTTGACCCGGCTGAAAATGATGAGGATGCTAGTGCCTTTGCAATCACGGTTGAAAATGATGAGGTTGAAGAGGAATGTGGGCAAGAAAAATTCTTTGACCCAGCTGACACCTTCCCATTTTACCCCGGCGGTCATGTGGATGTGAATATGGGTGATAAGAATGATTCACATGCTGCTACCACTGTTTGTACTATCTCCCTAGATGCTTGGATAGGATCTAAGAGCCCCAACACTCTTCGTCTTCAAGGCAAGATTCACGGGAAAGATGTATTGTATTGGTAGATAGTGGTAGCACACATAGTTTCATAAATAGAGCAGTCATGGACAGGCTAAAATGTTTTGTCTCTGATTTACAGCAACCAATGAGGGTGCAAGTGGCCAATGGGAGTGAGGAAATTAGTACTCATGTATGCCCAGTTGTACCTACTAAGCTTGCTGAAAATTATGAGCAAAAAGTGGATTTGATTGCACTCAATATGGGGCCGGTAGACATTGTGTTGGGCTGCGATTGGCTGAAAACTTTGGGCACAATTTCCATGGATTTTTCATTGCTGTACATGCAGTTTTTCAGGGCTGGACAGCTTGTTCACCTGCAGGGAATTAAAAACAGCAGTGAATTTCAGCTTATTATAGCCAAGCAGCTCAAGAAAGAGTTCAAGAAACACTCCTAGATTTTTGTGCTACAATTAAACAAGGAAAATGCAGATCAGTCTCGAAAAATGCATGATAATTCAGCCCTTAATGCTTTACTTGCAGAGTATGGTGACTTGTTTCAGCTACCTACAGCATTACCTCCCAAGAGAGCAATTGATCATCCCATTGATTTGGAGCCCCATTCCAAGCTGGTCAATAAACCCCCTTATAGCCTGTCCAAATGTAAAAGAGAAGAAGTGGCCAAGCAGATCAAAGATTTAGTAGATATGGGATTCATTGAGCCTAGCTCATCCCCTTTTGCATCACCTGTCTTGCTAGTCAAAAAGAAAGATGGCACTTTCAGGATGTGCATTGACTACAGAGATCTGAATAAGATCACTATCAAAAATAGATACCCTATTCCTAGGATGGATGACCTGTTAGATGAGTTGAAGGGAGCTAAGTATTTCACAAAGATTGATTTGAGATCCGGCTACCATTAGATACGCATGCGTGAAGGGGATAAGATAAAGACTGCATTCAGGACCGATCGTGGACTCTACCACTTCTTAGTCATGCCCTTTGGCTTGACTAATGCACCAGCCATGTTTCAGAGCCTCATGAACAAAATACTTCAGCCTTATTTATTCAATTTTTTATTGGTATTTTTTGATGAAATCCTCATTTATAGCCGCTCAAAGTAAGCTCATCTTATGCACATGAGGTAGATATTTGATATACTTAGACAGCATAGACTCTTTGCTAAGGAGACAAAGTGTTCGTTCATGCAGACTGAGGTTGAGTACTTGGGACACATTGTCAATGAAGCAGGCATTAGAGCTTACCCAAAGAAAGTGCAGTGTGTCAGAGATTGGCCCACACCTGCAAATACTACCTCCTTGAGAGGATTCTTGGGTCTCTCCTCATTTTACCGCAGATTCATTCGGCACTATGCCACTATTGCAGCCCCTCTCACCGATAGGCTGAAGAAAGAAGCATTTTTCTGGGATGCATTGGCAGATAGAAGCTTTAATCAGCTGAAAGATTTGCTTACTTCAGCCCCTATCTTGGTATGCCTTGATTTTTCTAGGGAATTCACCATTTAGTGCGATGCCAGTGGGAGAGAATTGGTGCAGTTTTGCTGCAAGAACATGGGGTCATAGCGTTTGAGAGCCGAAAGCTGGCTGAAAATGAGAGGGTTATGAATGTCTATGATCAGGAAATGCTGGCCATCCTTCATGCCATCAAGAAATGGCATCACTTTTTGTATGGCAGCCGATTTAGAGTGAAAAGCAAGCATAGAATACTCAAGTACTTCTTGTCTCAATCGAATCTGACTCCAAAGCAAAGGAGATGGGTAGCCACCTTATAAAACTATGACTTTGACATCACCCATACTCGTGGAAAGGACAATGTAGTGACTGATTCCCTGTCAAGAATGTGGGCATGTAAAGTCTCTGCTATCATGGAATTACTTAGTGATTGGATACATGAGCTTCAGGAGGCTTACCTACTAGACGATGATTTCAGCAATGCATTTCAGAAATTACAGCAAGGACAATGTGTGGAAAACTCTTCGTATTAGCTGAAAAATGGGCTTTTATGGTATAATGGCCAAATTCCCATCCCTTATACCTCCCCATTCAAGCAGAAAATCATGTAGGAGATGCATTCAACCCCCATAGCTAGTCATTTGGGAGTCTTTAAGATCTATGACAAAATTTCTAAAAGCTTTTACTGGAAGGGCCTTTGGAAAGATGTGAAAGACTTTGTGTTGGGATGCGTGCCTTGTCAGCAAAACAAGGACAGCACCTTAAAACCAGTTGGTCTACTTCAGTCATTGCCTATGCCTGAAGGCAAGTGGATACACATCACTATGGACTTCATCACCAGCCTACCGGTGACCAAGAAAGGTTGGGACAACATCTATGTAGTTGTGGACAGACTCACAAAGGCAGCCCATTTCATTCCCACGAAGACTCAGTATAATGCTTCTCAAGTAGCCAGCCAATTCATGGAATATGTTTTCAAATTTCATTTCTTACCACAGGTCATTGTCCATGACCGAGATGCTAATTTTATGAGTAACTTTTGGTAGGCAGTTTTTAGCTCTATGGGCACTCAGTTAGCACTTTCCACTCCTTACCATCCACAGACAAATGGTCAGACAGAAAGGGTCAACAAATGGCTGGAAACTTACTTGAGGCATTTTTGTCATGATGTGCAGCATGCTTGGGACTCATGGTTGCACTTGGCTGAGTTTGCCTATAATAACTCTACACATGCTAGCATTGGAGTTTCACCTTTTGAGGCCTTCTATGGCTACAAGGTGCCCCTTCCTGTGGTGATCTTCAATGATAAAATAAATCCACAAAGCAAGGAAGAATTGGAGAGAATGTAGGCCTTACTTCAGTAGTGTAAAGCTAACTTGAAGAGAGCCCAAGATCAAATGAAGCTTTATGTTGATGACAAAAGATGGGATATGGAGTTCCAAGATGGGGATTTAGTGCTCTTGAAAGTGCCTAAGTCATGATATGCCTCCCTTAAAGATGGGTCTAGCAATAAGTTGGCAAACAAGTTCTATGGACCGTACCAGATTATCAAGAGAGTGGGAGACTTGGCATATCGATTGGCATTACCCCCATCTACAAAGATCTATAATGTCTTCCATGTGAGTTAGTTGAATCCCTTCATTGGCTCAGCCGTGGACTATGTTGAGGAACTCCCACCAATAGATGAAGAAGGCATCATTCAATACATACCCGAAAAAGTCATAGGACAAAGGGAAAAGAGGCTTCGCTCTTGCTCGATCATGGAATACTTGATTAAGTGGCAAGTTTCACTACTTGAGGAAGCTTCTTGGAGGCCAGCTTCAGTTTTGGAAGAGTTCCCATACCTTTTAGAAGCATATTTGGCTGAAATCTAGCTAACTATGGCCCTATTTTCCCCCAGACAGATTGCAGACAGCACTCTATTTTAAAGCAGTTTTTTTTTGCACTATGGGCAGCAAGGCACACCATACATGGGCTGAAAGTACTTCTCGAGAGCTCCGTTTTGATGTATAGCACAACCCGTTTGGAGTCTCCCACAGAAAGTTATGACAGATTTACTACAGCAGGGTCCTGTAGTAAATAGCATGATGTCCACTATCTGCAGCCCACATTTACTCCAGATATTTGGGTCAAAAACTCATGTTTATAACTCCCCAATAAGGCCCATGCATCATACATACCCCATGGCCCATCATACACAATAATACCTCTTCATTCATCAGTATACCCTTGTAATAATGCCACAGAGTAGTACTGTGATCAACTCCTCCCAGTTACCACATGTTCCCAAATTGTTTTTGAGGGCAAAAACCTTTGGGTGGGGATGGAATGTAAGAGAGGGGGATTTAATAACGGTGAAATACTAGCTACACTGGCTGGTATATAAGGTGAGAGAGACTTAATTTTTCATTATCTGATAAATATACAAGTCTTCTTACTCCTTCACCTTACTCTCCAAGCTTCCATGTCTTCCTTCCCTCTATTTCTAGTCTTTCTCTCTCTATTTCTAGTCTTTCTCTCTCCTTGTAACTGTCTTTCTCTCTCTTCTGCTCTTCTTCTTCTTCTTCTCTGCAGTCTTCTCTCTCCCAATTCCTCTCCTTGACACTACTATAGCTTGCAAGTTAACTGGTCTTCTCAGCTCCAAAAATTTACAAACTTCTGGTTGTATGCCTCTAAGAAAAACTTCCTTTTGGATGCCTTTATCCAAGTTACGGTTGGTCCATGTCTTTAGTATAGATTCCATTCTAGAGACATATGCTTTCACCCATCCATTGACTTAAGTTCAAGAACTCCTCTCACAACCACTCTTCAAAACCTTCACACTTGAATTTGGTGAAAAAGGCCAGCTTTAGGTCATCCCATGTGATGAGAGTTCCTTTTACTTGTCTTTCATACCACTTAAATGCCGCACCTTTAAAAGTGGCAGGAAATATCACCAACCAATGCTTTAGGGTTGTGGTATTATTGACTACACATGTTACCATAAACTCGATTATGTAAAGATGGGGTCTTCATTGTATTCTCCCTTAAAGATTGGCAACATGACTACATTCATTGGCCTTTTTTTCAACATTTTCAAGATGGATCTGACTTGGAAGAGAACCTTGGGTTACCATTGGGACTTCTATAAAGAGTATCACAAGGGTGTCAAAGGAGCCTTCTACTACTAGCTTGTTCTTGGCATTGATTTTTACATTTTGTCTTTTCACATATTGCTAGATTCATTCTAATACTTGCCTCTTTATCACATCATTGATCAAGGAGTTGGCTCCACCCCGTCTGTCTATACTCAATAGAAGGAAATGAAAAGGGCTTTAGTCTTTGGAGGACTCTCTTGCCAACATTTCTTCCACTTCCTTCTTTTCAATGTCTTTGAATTTGGCTTTCATTACACTACATCGAGGAAGATATTGTCTATTTTTCTCTTTATTTTTTGGAAAACAATGGGCTATAGTGATACAACTCTCTGTAGCTCCAAAAGATAGTGGGACCAGTCTATCACACAGAGCCTGCATCAAGATAGTGACATGTTTCTACCATTGAGGAATGCATGGAGCCCCAAGAGGAACACCAAGGAAAAGGGAATTCTCTTGCAAGAAAATCTATCTTGTAACATCAACAAGCTTGTTTATCATGTTTCATATGATCACAATGAAGAAAAGAACACCAGGCACAACAAATCTTCATGCAGCATCATGTAGATCTCCCACGGATTTTAATAGAATCAACCAGATTCTTCAACATCTTCACAAAATCCATCAATGGAACAAAGAAAGCAAAGAAATACACCATCTTTGAATGGAAATACATCACATAGTATTCATCTTCAATATCTTCATAGTCTTCTCTCTCAATCTCTCATATACAATCACTCTGTTTCAGTAGAATTGGCTATCTCTGACTCTCTCTCTCTCACTCCATCAATAATACATCATATCCTCACTAAAATCTCTCAAAAATTACTCTCAATAATCACTCTTAGGTCGTGGATACCCCTCCCAAGAGGTATGTCTGATATGAAGAGTCACCAGAGCCACTACAGTGTCCTTTCATAGCTCACTACTGTCACTTCACTCTAGTCTTCTCTTGAGTCTTCAGCAGCTACTTCTTCCACTTCTTTCAGCTCTTTTGCACTTGTATTCACCTCTTTCCAAGGCTAGAAAACTTTCCCAAAGTCACACATACATTCCACAGAACACTTACAGAAGCATACAGAATAGTCACAGAACAGTACCAGAACAGCTACAGTACAGAACAGAACAGAGACAGAACAGAAGCTCTACAGAAGACCTACAAAAGGTTACAGAAGATCATCAAAACCACATAACTCACTCTCAAACCATTTCAAACTCTCACAAACCATTCAATAAGCTTTCTCAATATCTCATTCTTCATTAATCAATACTCCTTCCCTCTTTACAGAAGACAATCAGAACAAAACAAACCAAAACAGAACAAAACAGAAGGTATACAGAACCATTCAGAACCTATCAGAACATCACAGAACCATCAACAAACATCATGAACTTCCAAAACACAATCAATATCATCCAAAACACTCTCAAACCACTTCCAAATCAATCAATCATCCCATAAAATCAACCATTCAGCTCTCAAAAACAACAAAAATCAGCCAAAAAACAAGTCATTTCAACACTCAACATATCCCCACACTTAATAAGGAAGCGTCCTCGCGACCCAGGAAAAAGGGAATACAAGTTCAAGGAAAAGCTCAACTTTGATCTTCAATATCTTTTCACAAAGAATCCATCCACCACGACCCCAACTTATAACCTGTTTCTGATAGAAAAATACAAAGAAAGGAAAACCCTTTATACATTAACACCTCTGATCAAACTAAAAATCACCACAAATTTGTAAAGGATATAAGAGTTTGCTTCTTCGTCATCTGCATCTGCTTCAACTCTCCAACCACGACCCCAACTCTACAAATCTCCAAAACATAGCTCGTACACGAAATCCAATAGGAAACCACCACGTTCGTTTGACATAAATGAACTCACAACACAAACACTAATACATAACAAAACCATCTGAATGACTCCTTCAAAAAGAAAGTTTTGCATTAAAAAGCTTCCATTATACATTGGAAAGGTATCAATGAAGATGATCCCTCTTAAAAGATTGATGTTGTCGGAATCGATCCATAGATAAGGATTCATCTACAAAGTTTTTAGGAGGATTTTGAAAAAATTGGAGACAGCACATCCTTTCCAACAGGACCAGGTATCTGCTAGGCAAACAGAGGGCATGAAAATACAATATCTCCAATTGTTGGGAATCAATGCTAACATTGACATTCATGCACAACTTTGGAATAGGCTTTGAATCAGTATGAGAGTGCCTATGCATATACGCCAGGTACCAAGCAAAGTGAGCAGTTAATCTCACTGAGGGATCTGCAGACTGTGAATATTGTTGGGCAAAATGAACATAGTTTTGATAAGCTTGACTTGAAGCTGTCCATTCTCTTGGAATTACTGGCCAATTAATCTGCGGTCCTATAAGGCAATCATCCGAACTCCATCCCCTTCTTCTGGAAATCTGATTATCAAAACCGTCACAGTCACTAACCAACTGAGGTGGTTGAGATATGGAAGTGTTAGGAGAGGGTAATGGAATAAGGGAAAGTGGATGAAGGGAAGGATAGGAAAAATCATAAAAGGAAGAAAAGGTTAAAGAAGGAGTGGCAGAAATTTGTAAGGAATCACTAAGGAACGGTGCTAACTGATAAATAGGAAATGTGGAGGGTACATTAATGGAGGGAGAAGGACAGGGTGGAGAAGGGGAAAATACCCTATCCTCAATAAAGGAACAGTAAGTGAAAATAGGAATTTGAGGGAAATTTGAAGGTTGGAAAAGAAGGGGTAAAATAATTGTGGAATTAGACTGACAAAGGGAAAGATATATAGCATAGCGGTGAGCCATTTGTTGGTAATAGAGGAGGGTAGGAACAGAAGGTCCCAAGAGAGATCGTCTATGATAGGCATCAAAGAAGGGAGCAGCAAATGGATTATGTTTGGAAAGATAGGTTAAGAGATCCATCCTCAGTTGGTTAGTACTCTGGGCAAAGGTAGGAGCTGTGTTTTGTCTTTAATTGAGGACCACGGAATCAATCATGGGATGCCACAAATTATCATGACAATCAGCCACTTTGGAGGAATAACTTTGGAACATATCAGCTATGCGCAACTCCAAATGATTGACATATAAAACAGCCTGTAAGACCACATCCCCCACATACCATGCCATATCTACCTCATCTGGAATTAACAAGTCTCCTCGTAGATACATGTATGACATCAACATGGTATCTGGTGTGACAGAATCTTCAAAGACCATTCTGACGACCTCTGTCAACAACTCAGCAGACCAAGCCCCACTCCAGCCATCCTCTGGAAAAGGTAAATCCATCGTGGAAAGCTTCATATAGAAGACCAACTTCTGTAAGTGGTAGTGGACAAAGAAAGAATGGTTTGGTAAGACATATTCCTGAAACTGTTCAAAGGTAGACCATAACAAGTCCATTCTGGACTGCAATCTTTCCACTTTATCTTGGAATAGAGGGCACAAAGTAGCCTGTCTCTGTAGGGCAGCCAAGTCCTGCTGTGAAAGAGAAGGAATTAATGGAACAGGAGGGCTTGGAGGAACAGAGCGGGACTTCGCCAGCTGATCTTGCAACTGCTGGATTTGGGAGGCTTGGTTGGCCACTGTGTCATTAGCCATCTGTAAAGCTGAAAGCTTGTCATCTAAGATAGCGTGGAATTCCTTCGCTTCGCTGGACATCCTCTCCTTCTCGTCTAAAAGGCTAGTAACTTGTGATTGAGCCTCGAATAACTAGGTCTTCAATGAAGAAATCTCATCACTTTGAGTGGCAACCAGTTGGGTTTGTTGTTCCATTTGCTTAAAGAAATCTGCTAGGGTATCCTTAGCAGAAGCTAACTCAGAAGTTGCCTTATGCAACTGGTCTTTGGACTGCATGAGCTCTTCATAAAAGGACGCGTACAGCTGTTGAACACAGGCTATCACAGACAACTCAATGGAACTTTGAATATCCTTACAGAGGAAAGGAATGGCATCTCCTGAAACGAGACTATTCAAGGAAGGAACTGAGATGTCCAACGATCCTTCGCGATGTGCTCTGAACAGGTTATTACAAGTGAGATACCCAGGGAGTTCACTGCCAGAAGTAGCAGGGATGGGCACTGAAGGAAGTACAGAAGGGGCTTTATCCGCTACCTGCTTCAAGCGTTTGCACTGGATGACCAGGGGAGGCGGAGAATCATCATCCTCTATGTCAATGGGTTCTAACTCTTCTGAAGGTGGAGGAGGAGGTACTGGATCTGATGGAGGAGGCGGAGGCAGAGTCTTCTGTAAACCGGAATAGGTCAAGAAGGCAGACAAATATGATCCATATGTAACATTGGTAACATTACCCCTGGTGACTTTAACAAAATGCTGATCCATTTTAGTGAGGAGGTAAGTGCTCCAATCAATAGCAACTCCTTTCAGCACCATCCTGGAAGCTGTGAAAAGCTCTTTGGACAAATAGTGGGATGGCGTTTTGGCAGGCATAAACCTGTCCTGAAGGAACTGACAGATCGTCTTCCATACGGGATTAGTAATCATAGAAAAAGAAACTCCTGAAGAGTTTATCACCTTCTTAACATCAAGGATTTCCCTTGTCTGCTTCTGCAACAGCTTCAGAATCTCTTCATTAGAGAAGAGCTGACGAGTGGTCACAAAAGGTTCTCCTTTGAAGGGTAAAGACAGAGCCTTCCCTAAGCCTCGAGATGTCAATGTCATAGACACGCCCTGGACTACGCCTGTCTTCTTGCTGTAAGAAGCCAGGAACTCATCACATAACGACGGATCCTCCGAAAGCAATGGAAAAGGAGTGGCCACAAAAGCAGCAAGTCCCGCCTTCGTGAGAGGCTCAAAAGTAAGTAGGGAAGAGTAATCCCTACTAACTAGTGGGACGTACTGTATCGGGGGAGGAGCATGAGAAGGCGCCATTCAGATGGTTACACACACACCACAAACACAGACAATCAAGGAGAATGCCTGCAAAGCAACAGACAAAAACCAAGGATAAGAGAATTACCAATAAAACGTAACTCGACCTACTAACCCCAAGCAAACCACATCCTAGAAAAAATTTGACATGACCTTGAGACAAATGCGACCGAAAGCTTCATGCAATGCATTAGACAAACACCCTGAACCCCGTATCAGGCAACAAAAGAAAAAAAAAACTGCATACCGTACCCTGAACCGTAACTTAAGACAAGAAACCAAAACAATACCATATCCGACACATATCAATACTACATTTGTGATAAACCAAGACTAGACCATGGAAAACAACTCTAATGACTGCGCATACCCATCCCACGAAACGATTTATTGAAAAGGGAAATTAAGTGCAGTGAGGGGAGAATTAATTTAATGAAGGGTTGATTTTAATCAATTATTAAAAATGGGTGAATTTTTATTAGGTGATAAACCTTAGCAAGAAAACGGCGGTTCCTTATTAGTTATTAAATTACCCATTATTAAGTTAAACGGTGCAGTTATTCGATTCCCGGACTTCGATTCCCAACTGGGTCTCTAAATGCAATTCATTGATTACAAATTAAGGTGATGTGGAGTGCTTTTTTGCCAGCGTGTGCTCATGTGACGGTTGGTTTATTTTAATTAAAAATTTAAAGTGCCTCTTTAGCGCACGTAGCGCGTGCTAAGTGAACGGCTAGTTTATTTTAATTAAAAAGTATGTGTGTTGAGCGCGAATGCGCGTGGAAACTGTGGGTGAATTTAAAAAAATCATTTTAACAATTAATGTGTGATTAAGGGGGAAAATAAAAATAAATAAAGCACAGAAAATAAATACCTGGAAGGGGTGTGTATGTAATGCAGGAATGCGCACGGAAGAGTCCACCAAAAGAAGTGAATCCAGGAAAGGAAAAGTAAAGATCACTGATGAAACAACAAACAACACCTTAGCGGATGTGTGGATTAGGTTTGTGTTGGTTGTTTATTTTGATTTTGTATTTTGTATTTTTTATTTTATATTTTATATTTTGTATCTTTTATTTTTTTAGTGTTAAGTTGTGATTATTTATGGTGGAATAAATGGAAAATGATGAAGGGATGTGAGGGGAATTTTTTAGAATTTTTTAGAATTTTTTACTATTTGTAAATGAATTTTCTACATTGATTGGCAATTTAGGGGATTAAATGAGGAAATATTTAATTTTATGAAATTTTAGGGTAGGCAATTTCCAACGGACAAATTCCCAAAAATTAGCAAAAGGCAAAAGGAATTTTTAGAAATTTTTCTGAATTTTTTTATGGAAAAATTAATGTAGTGATTAATTAAATCACTTAAATCACATTAATCAGATAAGTCAGTTAGGCATAAGTCAGGTAAGTCTGGTTAGTGGGGGTAAGTCATGTTAGTCACAGGAAGTCAAGTCAGGTTAGTCAAGGTTGCTTAGGTTAGTCAACTAGGCTAGGTTAGTCAACTAGGTTAAGTTAGTCAGGTTAAGTTAACTAGGTAGGGGTTAGTCAACTAGGTTAAGTTGGGGTTAGGTTAACTAGGTTAAGTTAACTAACCTGACTATGGTTAGTTAAAACTAACCTAGCTAGGGTTAGGGTTAAGAGTAGTTTGAACTAACTAGGGTTAGTGGTCCTAGTTAGGTTAGTTAGGTTTGAACTAACTAGGGTTAGTTTAGGTTAAACTAGTGAGGGTTAGTGACTAACCTGAGTAGGGTTAGTGGAGGAGGCAGTTAGGGTTAGTGGTGGTGGTGGGGAGAGGAGGTGGTGGTGGCGGCAGATGCGGCGGCGGCTGCGAGTCCAAGGCGGCGGCGGCGAATCCGAGGCGGCTGCTGCTGGAGGCGCGACCTGCGTGGCGACTGCGGTTGGAGGCGCGACCCGCGTGGCGGCTGGCGGCTGGAGGCGCGATGGCCACGGGGGAAGAAGGGCGGCGACTTCCGGCAGAGGAAGGGGAGCGGGCAGGCGACGAGGAGGGCACCACGGGAGAGGTAACGGGGGCGCACAGGGCAGGGGCGCCAGAGGCGGCCAGGGCGACGAGGGGAGGCACGGGCGACCAGAGGCGTAGAGGAGGGAGAGAGGGACGGAGGGCGGCGCTGGCAGGAGGAGGGAGAAGGGAGGAAGGGTGGCCACTGGCGGGAGGAGGGAGGCAGAAGGGCGGGGGGCGCTGCTGCTGGCGGGAGGCAGAAGGGCGGCCGCTGCTGGCAGGAGGCAGAAGGGCGGGGCAGAAGGGCGGGGGGGGAGCGCTGCTGGCGGGAGGCAGAAGGGCGGCCGCTGGCAGGAGGAGGGAGGCAGAAGGGCGGGGGGGAAGCGCTGCTGGGAGAAGGGAGAGAGAGAGAGAGAGAGAGAGAGAGGGAGAAACGCACAGAGAGAGAGAAAGAAAGGGAGAGAGAGAGAGAGAGAAACGCATAGAGAGAGAGAAAGAAAGGGAGAGAGAGAGAGAGAGAGAAAGAAGGGCGGTTGGGGGGAAGGGGTGGGCAGTTGGGGGGAAGGGGTGGGGGACCCATGGGTAAGGGGTGGGTAGGGACAAGGGCGCGTACCCCCGTCCCGCGCACGTGCGCGGGGCGGGGTAAAAAAATTTACCGTGACGGGATTGAAATGACGCTGGGAAGACGGGACGAGTTACGTGGACACGACTGGGGCGCGTGGAGACTCGTAAAATCGAAAAAGGGAGCATTCACGCGCAAAACGGGCGCGAGAAAAAACGTAAAAATAAAGAAAAATTAATAACTCCCAATCAGGACGTCAAAATGACATAGTGTAAAAACAAAAAGTGGGCAGGACGACAGGGGGAAAAAAGAAAAATATATGAAGGAGGTTCCGGGAGGGGTAAAGGCGGTCACGTGCAAAAAACACAAAAAACGAACCAAAAAACACAATTAAAAATTAATAGCGAAAAATCCGTGCATCGGAATGAGGTGCAGAAAAAAGGAAAACTGTGCAGAAAGATGTGCCCGACAATCCTATCACATCAAAACATAATGCCGACTGAGATAAGATGTGTTCACATGGAAAAAACCCAAAAAACAAACCCGAAAATGGGATCGGAAATTAATATCGGACAACCCATTCACCGGAATGACATGCAGTAAGAAGGAAAAATGTCCGCAGGAAGGGGTGGCACAGGGTTATCATGTTAAACCGCAGTTCCGGTGGAAGTAGGAAGGGTTCACATGCGAAAAAATCCAAAAAGACTCCCGAAAACGCATTTAAAAATGAATAATAATAAATCCAAAAGTCGAAAGAGGGAGGAGGAAAAAGGAAAAAGGTGGGGGAAGGCACAAGGGACATGGTTGTCAAATCAAATTGGAATGTTGATGCAAATAGGGCAGGTTCACATGGAAAAATGTCAAAAATACGCATGAAAAAGGTCGTAAAAAACCTGGAAAATGAATAACGGACAAACCGTGTATCGGAATGATGCGGAATAAAAAGGAAAAATGTTAGGGGAAAAGTGGTGGTCAGGGCTATGATGTCAGAACATGGTTCCGAAGCAAGAAAAGCGCGTTCACATGGGAAACCGGCTAATTTGCGCAAAATGCTTCAAAAATTAATAACTCGAAAACCGTGCACCGGAACAAAGGTAGGTAAAAAGGAAAAATGGTCAGTTCAGAGGGAGGAACAGGGCTATAAGGTTGGATTTGGATTTTGGTGAACGTAGGATGCATTCACATGGCAGGACCTCAAAATCAAGGAATGAAGAAAAACTGGAAGGGAACAGCCCCAAGGGTGGGTGGAACATAACCGGGTGGGTGGGAAGGGATCCCAGGAAGGTAAAAGCAAGTCATGGCATACATGCATGAACAGGTTAAGGCAGATGCAGAAGGGTATGCAATGTAGACGCGCAGGGACGCGTCCCCACACTTAAAACCTTAACGGATAGGGTTAACCGAGCAACAGGGACCTAGGACCACGCCACGGACCATCCACTAACGTCCCCACACTTAAAACATGAACGTCACGAAGAACCCAAAGTGTAGGGTTAGAAAAACTTGGCCCATTTTGTTGAGGATCAAAGTAAGGGTGAGTGTCGATGGCACGTCCAGTGTTGTTGTCGGCGTCTGGGGGTACCAAGGCATCTTCTCGACACACGTCCGTCATGGAAGGGACCACGCGGCAGCACCCAGGGAGGTAGCTGATAGAAGGAATCACAGGAAATTCGTCGATGATGAGGGATACTACACTCAACTCACAATCACTCAAATAAGATGAAAGAACAGTCACTCGCCCCATGACTAATATCACTCGAGGAAGAATGATTAAAACCCATATCTCATACCCGGTTTAGAAATCAACAGGGGAATGGTGCAGAAGGAGTATGCCAGGGTGCACAGTTGATGGTGCAGTAGTGCGTCCAACCCGTCTGGCATAGGTGCAAGGAGGAAGGCAAGGGAGCCTTACAGTGCAGTGTACAGAACAGGGTGACGTGTCTTGTGATGACGGTAAAGACCCATCCCGTGGGTGCACAGGGAAAGTGGAACATACCTGACTCCAAGTGTCGTAACGTCCCTCAATCTCACCTCTCGATATTTGATTGAAGAAACTCCAGTCACACTCAACCCTCCCTCTGTCTCACTCTCTGTTGATAGATACAGGAGGGCAACCTTTTCCTGAAACCCATTGATGTAATCCTCACAGTCACTTGTGCAAAGGTTGTATGCCTTGTGCGCATTTGATGGTGCAACTGTGCATCCCGCCCTGTGCCGGCATACGGTGCAAGAAGGAAGGCTAGGGAGCCTTATGGTGCAGTGCACAGAACAAATCGTGCGTTGTGCATTGAGAGGCCCATCCCGTGCGTGCAACACTTCATTCACACTTCTCACCTCTCATTTGATTTGAAGGGAAAAGACTGGTCTCTCGCCCCACCCTCTGTCTCACGCTCGGTTGATAATTACAGAGGGTAACCTTACTCACTTCCCCATCCGGTTAGGATGAAAGCTCACATCACTCGATTGTTTGTCGATGAAGATCGCGTCATCAGTTGTTGAAGAGGCGTACCCAAGGAGGTAGCCATCAAATCGATTATTGTATTGGATAGGAACATGTCGTCTGTTGGAGGATAGGTAGTCACTTTGCAAAGAGACCCAGGACACAGCGTACCAAGGGAGGCAGCTTCGGAATTGGATCCTAGGGTTATCAATTAATGAATCCGCTTTCTGGACTGCTGGGTGTTACCACCTTTTCCACAGCCAGCTTCTCGCCCAAGGGTGTTTACCACCTTTTCTTGGAACGAGGCCTGCTATGACAGGGAATTGCTTCCTTTTCTCTCATAACAGATTTATTTTTTTTTTTAAATTCTTTTTCTTTTTCTTGTTTTCCCCTATTCCCGAGGGTGTTTCCACCTTTTCTCGAAGAATAGGTCGGCATGACAGGGACCTAAGTCCTTTTCTCCCATGACTGATATGTTTTGTTTTTTTTTTCTTTTTCTTTTTTTCTGCAAATTGAGCAAGGGAATGGTAGAAAAACCATGTGTCAAGACCAACCTCGCCACTGTCGCTGGTGGAAAATAGAGGATAAGAGATCAAGGCTGGAAGGGGGGTTTAAGGGGACAGAGGGTTGTGTCCACTTCATCAGGAATGATTGAAGAACGGCTATCAGAAGTAGCATCATAAGAAGTACAGTGCCGCGCCAACGAGGGAAAGGATCAAGTGTCCGTAATTGTCAAGATCCCCAAGGAGGGAAGTACTTCTTCAGGCGATATCCATTGATCAGAAAGGGATCATCAGAGGCATCAACGGTCTGCACTTGGACAGAATCATTCGGGTTGACTACAAGTACCTTATAGGGGCCCATCCACCGCTGTTGAAGCTTGCCAGGAAACTTGCCAAAGCGTGAATCATAGGCTAGGACCAAATCACCTTCTTTGAACTCCTTGTGCTTAATGAAACTGTCATGGTAAGCCTTACGTCGGGCTTGCGTGGCTTCCATGCACTGTAGAGCCATCCTGCGAATTTCGTCCAAACATTCCAAATGCAGGAGACGGCATTATAGTGAATCATCCTCCCCCAAACGCTCCTTGATAGCCACTCTCAAAGAGGGCAATTCCAGTTCAACCGGAAAAACAGCTTCTGTACCATACACCAGCTGGAAGGGTGTCTGTCCCGTTGCTGCTTTATGGGAGGTTCTGTACGCCCAGAGGGCCTCTGTAAGTCGATCGTCCCAATCACGACGATGTGCAGCAATTGTTCTTGTCAGGATCGAGCAGAGGATGCGATTGGTGACTTCGACTTAGCCGTTGGCTCTGGGGTAATAAGGAGTGGACTTGCGATGGCGGATCTTATACAACTCTGTCAACTCTTCCATGACTTTGTTGAGGAAATGAGTGCCTCTGTCACTTACCAGCTCTAAGGGACTGCCAAAACGGGTGATGATATTCTCGTACATGAACAGGGCCACGCTGTTACCATCATCCCGCTTTAGGGCTTTAGCTTCACACCACTTTGTGACATAATCCGTACATACGAGGATGTATCGGTTCTGTTTCCTTCTGGTAGGAGGATCGATCGGACCTACGAAATCAATGCCCCACTTCTCAAACGGCTTCAAAGGAAGAATAGGTTGCAGTGGCATGGCACTTGTCTTCGTGGGTTTCCCCATTCTTTGACAAGCATCACATCTTTTACAGTAATCATAGGCATCCTTATGAATGGTAGGCCACCAATAACCTGCTAGCAGAGCCTTCCTGGCTGTAGCTTCTCCTGCAAAGTGACCTCCACATGGCTCGTCGTGACAAGCCTTCAGAACAATCCCAATCTCATCTCCTGCAACACATCTTCTGAGTACTTCATCTTTGCCTTTCTTGTACAGTGCACCGCCTAGCAGGGTGTATGGGGCTTATTCTAACATGAGCTTCTTCCTTTCCCGACTAGAAATACCAGGAGGGTACTGTTGGGTTGCCAGCAGATTGGCAATGTCTGCATACCATGGAGTTACAGTCTCTACCAAGAATAGGGAAGCATCAGGGAGGTCTGGATCATCCTTCTCCTTGTCTGCAGTTTGTGGGATACGCGACAGATGATCAGCCAGAACATGGGAACGACCAGGCTTAGTAATCACCTCAAAGTCGAACTCCTGGAATAAAAGGAGCCATCTCATCATTCGTCCCTTCACATCTGCTTTGTTCATCAAGAAGGACAGGGCCTCATGATCCACATAAAATTTAAAGTGGGTAGATAGGAGGTAATGGCGGAACTTCTCCAGGGCAAACACCATTGCCAAGCACTCCAGCTCTGTCACAGTATAGTTCCGTTCCCTATCAGTGACTTTTCGGCTTGCATAATAGATCGGTTGATCCAACTTAGAGGAGCCCTTCTGGCAAAGGACAGCACCTAGACCTTCAATTGATGCATCAGTGTGTACATGGAACTCTTTCGTCCAATCAAGAGGTTGCAGAATGGGTGTCTCTATCAGACACTGCTTCAGAGTGTGGAAGGCTTTGTCACATTCTTCTGTCCAAGTAAACTATGCATCTTTCCTCAGGAGCTTGTGCAAGGAAGTTGCCTTTGTCGCAAAATGGGCTATGAACCTTCTGTAGTAACCCACATGGCCTAGGAATCCCCTCAACTGTTTGAGGTTGGTGGGTGCTGCCAGAGCTACGATCTTTTCAATCTTTGCAAGGTCTGTTGATATCCCTTGTGCAGAGACAATGTGGCCCAACAGGACTCCAGAAGAGACCCCAAAGATGCATTTGTCGGGGTTGAGGGAAATCCCATGCTCCCGACATCGGTCAAAGCATTGTTCCAAATGTCCCCAGTGTTCACTGATCAAACTATAGACACAGAAGTCATCCAAATATACCTCGATAAAGTCATGCAGATGATTCTGAAATGCAGCCATCATGACTCGTTGGAAAGTAGCAGGGGCATTGCAGAGCCCAAATGGCATCACTCGGTAAGCATAGGTCCCCCATTCTGTGGTGAAGGTTGTTTTGGATTGGTCTTCTTCTGCGATTTGGACTTGGTTGTATCAGCTGAATCCATCCAAAAGAGAATAAAGCTCATGTCCTGCCACTGTGTCCAACAATTGGTCTGTGAAAGGGATAGGAAAATGATCCTTCTTCGTCTTGGAATTAAGCTTTCGGAAATCCACACATATTCGCAATTTGCCATTCTTCTTGGGTACAACCACGATGGGTGAAACCCATTCACTATTTGCCACTGGATAGATGAACTCGGCTTCCAGAAGCTTCAGCAGCTCCGCTTTCACCAATGTGGAATAATTCGGGTTCATTCGCCTCTGTCGTTGCCGTACTGGCTTGGCATCAGGCTCCAAGTCAATATGATGTTGACATATTGTGGGATCAATCCCCTTTAAGTCTTTGTAAGACCATGCAAACACGTCCAAATTTTCTTTCAACAAGTTGTACAAAGTTGACAACTCCTCTTCTGGGAGACTGCTACCCACCTTCAAGTGGCGTTCAGTGCCTTCTGCATCCACAAAGGTTAACCGCCTTTCACCTTCTACTTCACGGATAAAGGTCCCACGGACTGCTTCTAGGTACAGATCCGACTCCTTCAAGGGAGTGGTATCCTCTTCTGATGTCCCACTAGAACCCACTTCTTCTTTTGGTGGAGACTTAGGTTGCTCCTTAAGATATTGAAATGGGATTAAAGCTGTTTCAGGTTTGGTTTCAAAATTAATTACCTCTTGGCTTGAAGACTCCTCTTCTGAAGATGACACATCCAAGAACGTCACATAACAGGGACCCTCTGATGCCTGTTGGGTTTGTGGGACTGGTGCTGGTTGGCACGGTGCATCATCATCATCTTTCTTTGGCAAGGATAGGTTAGGACGGCAGGAGCCACACTTGAAAGATGGCTTGTTCTTCTTAATCCATGTCTTATAAAAGTTTTGCATATGAGAAGATCCATTTACCAGACCAAATGGTACCGTCACCATTCTGTCCCATAGCATGAGCTCGTCGGCTTCTGATGCTTCTGGAACTTCTTCCTCAAATGTATCCTCTTCAGGTGGGATAGACTCTTCCATTTCACTTTCATAATTCTCTTCGTCCATATCATATCCATCCTCTTCTATCTCTGTCTCTGCTTCTGCTTCTGCTTCTGTGTCTGTTCTTGCTTCTGCTTCTGTGTCTGTTCCTGCTTCTGCTTCTGTCTCTGTAGGAGCTCTGTAACAGAAGAAGAGATTCTCTGTTTCCTCTCCTGCCTCTGTCTCGGGCTCTACTATGGCCATATAACAGGGAGAGTAGTACATCCATGCTTCTATCTCACTATCAGAAGTGATTTCAGAAGTCATTCTCGGTTCAGGCAGAAAGTATTCACCCATTGATAATGGCTTTGCATCTTTTGGAAGTCGGCTTACAGTATCCACTGTTAAGGAATGTGCCACTGTTTTCTTGGGAAGGATCTGTTTGACAGCATCTTTGTCTGCTGACGTTCCATCCGTAACCTCATTAGGGGAATCAGAAGATAATTCCAAGGAGGTGGATCCATGTCCTTTTTGAGAACCATACAGTTTCAACACCACTTTGTTGGGTCCTCTACCCAAGGTCAAAGTTCCTTTGAACCAATCCGTCCTTGCTCGGGCTTCAAAAATCCATGGTCTGCCTAGTAACAGGGGATAGGATGTACCATAAGAGTTTGGCTTCACCACCAAATAGGTTAGCCAATAATCTTTTCCAGCCACTGTAGTCTTCACATATGGGAGAATGCCCAAAGGCTTGATTCCACTCTGATCCGCCAGTCTGATGAGCCATTGGGTGGGTTGCACACCTTGTAAGCCTAGATCCTTCATTGTGACATCCGTCATAATGTTCACTGATGAACCTCCATCAATTAGTGCGTTTGCAATGAAACAGCCTTCTATCCACGCGCCAGTCTCTAGAGTACCCGGATCTAGGAAGGCGTTAGCCACATCCACTTCTTTTACAGGCTCTAGAGCCTTGTTGGACTTTATTGCTGTTGAGGGAGCAATCCTTAAGCCACGTCTTCTTGTCAGTATACTTTTGAACCTTTTTCGGCAACTGGGAGACAACATCAATAATTGTCGGAATGTGAGGTTTGGTCTAAAGGTATCTAGATCTCTGACCAGATCGTATTCCTTAATAGGATCCACTGGCTTCTCTAACCGATTAGGGAATGGGGCAACACCCATTTTCATTTTTCCTCTTTCTTCCAACAGAGGAATTACAGGAACTTCTTCTGCCACTTGTGGCACTTCCTCCTCTTTTGTATCCTAGACCTCTGGTCCTGTCTCTGTAACTGTCTCTGTAACTCTCTGTGGCACTATAGGGCTCTGTACGGCACTGTTAGGCTCTGTTCTATTCTATTCTTCTGGTGGAAGATTGAACTTCACTGTTCTGGCAGGAGGGTTATTTTTTTTCTGGATAGGTGGTTCCTTCTGCTTTGCACGCGTGATGGCAGCAACTTCCAATTCCACTAAATTGGAGGTAGGCTCTTGAGCCTTGGCTGGACTATCAGTAGCACTTTTTTTCACTGGGGCTGGGCTTGGACAATCTTTTGTAGTGTGGCCTTCTCCTTTGCATCGACTGCATAAGGGCTTGTAATCCACTGACCTTCGAGGATTTGGACAATTTGGTGAGATGTGTCCCTTTTCTCCGCATCTGTAACATTCCACTTCTGATCTCTGACCACCGCCAGACTGTCTTCCTCTGTAACTTTGGGAAGGAAATCTTCTGGGTCCGAAATTAGGACCAAACTCTCTAGGCTTGGGTCCAATATCTTGTGTTGTCATTTTGGATTCCAGCAAGTTAAATCTTGCGTCTTCTTCCTTCCTTCTCCTATCATGCATCTCCTTCAGAGAGCAAATGTCCGCTGTATGATTCTTCCGCAAACAGTAGGAACAGAAGGCTCCAGGGATGGTTGGTTTTTGTGTACATTCAGTGGCTAAATGGCCTGCTTGATGACACTTACCACACCAAGTATTTGACCGCATCACATCTCTTCCTGCTCCTGCAACGTTGGATATGCTCGCGGTATTCACTTTCAGCGTCTGTAGTTGTTGTGTAATCACATCCATCAACTCCTTTTTGATGTTTGCAACTGAGTTGGATAAATAATCCTTCAAGCTTTCTCCTCCTGACGTACTGGCAGGAGGGTTTTGAGGAGTCTCTGTAATCACTGCATAAACCGGTTGGGCTGGTACAGAGGGGTCTCTGTTCTGGTTCTGATTCAGAGCTCCTGTTTGAACTGTTGGCTATTGGCTCCAGTTGGTAGGATTCCACTGTTGCTGTTGATTTGGCATTGAGGAAATTGGTTGGGACCATTGTTGTTGTGGCTGAACCATCATTTGTGGCATGGATTGTGGCCACTGTGGATTTGGTGCACTGTACTGTGATACTGGGGGCATCTGTTGGTAAGGGTAGGGAACTGTCCTTGGGACTGCATTTGGTGGATACATCATTCCTGGCATCAGAGGAGGTAGGACTCCTCTTCCTGTATTCATCGCTAATCTAGCTTCCACTTCATCGTACAGTCTTGCACCTTCTGTTGCAGCTTGCAGGGTGGCTGGTCTTTGCAGATCCACAAACTTACGGACTTCTAGTTGTAATCCTCTGAGAAACACCCCCTTTTGAATGCCATCATCTAGATTATGGTTAGTCCATCTCTTCACGATGGATTCCATTCGTGAGACATAGGCTTCCACTCTTTCTCCAGAGGACTGACTTAGGTTCATAAATTCCTCTCTCATCCGCTCTTCAAAACCTTCACGCCTGAATTTAGTGAGGAAGGCCAACTTCAGGTCGTCCCATGTGCCAAAAGTTCCTGCTGCTTGTCTCTCATACCACTGAAACGCCGCGCCCTTGAAAGTGGCGGGGAATATTGCTAACCAATGCTCAGGGGTTCTGGCATTGTTAGCCACACATGCTACCATAAACTCTGCTACATGAAGATCGGGGTCTTCATTGTACTCTCCCTTAAAAACTGGCAATGGGACTACATTCGCTGGCCTGTCATCAATATTTCCAGGACAGATCTGGCTTGGAAGTGGACCTCCAGCAGGAGGAGGAAGGGCTTGATGTGCCATTGGGACTTCTGTAAAGAGTTCTGCAAGGGTGTCAAAGGCAACTTCTGCTGCGAGCTCGCTCTCGGCTCTGATTCTTGCTTTCTCTCTTCTCACGTACCTCTGGACTCATTCTAACGCTTGCCTTTTTATTGCGTCATTCATCAGGGGGTTGACTCCACTATGTTGTTAGTGCTCCACAGAGGGTTAACAGAAGGCTTCAATCTCTGGAGGACTCTCTTTCCAACATTTCTTCTACTTCTTTCTTTTCAACGTCCCTAAATTCTGCTTTCATGCCACTGCACAGAGGAAGGTATTCGGTTCTGAAGGTGTCAAAATGCATACGTCTGAGCATTATGGTGGTGCCATCATCATAGTAATGCCAGCTTCTGATGGTTTCAATAGTGTATGTTGTGAAAAACACTCTGTCTACCAACTTCCAGTGGGTTGCTAATTGAACAAACAGAAGATTATCAGTACACCAAGCATCCCATGTATCTTGCTGTTGAGCGTCCACAAACAAATTCCAACTCTTTTCCTTCTTGTCCCTGTGAACCTCTACAGACCAAGACTCCTGAAGCTTCTTCACAATCTCCCACTTGATGTTGTCTGGAAACTTTTCAATGAATGCCAAATATTCCATGGATGGTCATTCTCTCTGTTTCTTCTCTTCAGTTTGTTCCCAAACAGTTTGCCACCAAGATGCAAGTTTATGCTGCTTCAATAGGAAGAGGAAACTGTCCACCACATAGAGCATGCATCATGATGGTGATGTGTTTCCGCCATTGTGGGATGAACTTCTTGTGGATAGTGGCTTTGATTATGAGAAATTCCAACTCTTCAGTGGAAGAAGGAATTTTACAAACATCCATTGAATTCTTCTCTTCTTGGCAATGCCATTTCCTTCATTTTCAGCCTCTTCTGGTGCTTGTTGATGGCAAGTTTCCCCGGCTACGCACCAAAAACATGGAGCCCCAAGAGGAACACCAAGGAAAATGGAATTCTCTTGCAAGAAAATCTATCTTGTAACATCAACAAGCTTGTTTATCATGTTTCATATGATCACAATGAAGAAAAGAACACCAGGCACAACAAATCTTCATGCAGCATCATGTAGATCTCCCACGGATTTTAATAGAATCAACCAGATTCTTCAACATCTTCACAAAATCCATCAATGGAACAAAGAAAGCAAAGAAATACACCATCTTTGAATGGAAATACATCACATAGTATTCATCTTCAATATCTTCATAGTCTTCTCTCTCAATCTCTCATATACAATCACTCTGTTTCAGTAGAATTGGCTATCTCTGACTCTCTCTCTCTCACTCCATCAATAATACATCATATCCTCACTACAATCTCTCAAAAATTACTCTCAATAATCACTCTTAGGTCGTGAATACCCCTCCCAAGAGGTATGTCTGATATGAAGAGTCACCAGAGCCACTACAGTGTCCTTTCATAGCTCACTACTGTCACTTTACTCTAGTCTTCTCTTGAGTCTTCAGCAGCTACTTCTTCCACTTCTTTCAGCTCTTTTGCACTTGTATTCACCTCTTTCCAAGGCTAGAAAACTTTCCCAAAGTCACACATACATTCCACAGAACACTTACAGAAGCATACAGAACAGTCACAGAACAGTACCCGAACAGCTACAGTACAGAACAGAACAGAGACAGAACATAAGCTCTACAGAAGACCTACAGAAGGTTACAGAAGATCATCAAAACCACATAACTCACTCTCAAACCATTTCAAACTCTCACAAACCATTCAATAAGCTTTCTCAATATCTCATTCTTCATCAATCAATACTCCTTCCCTCTTTACAGAAGACAATCAGAACAAAACAAACCAAAACAGAACAAAACAGAATGTATACAGAACCATTCAGAACCTATCAGAACATCACAGAACCATCAAAAAACATCATGAACTTCCAAAACACAATCAATATCATCCAAAACACTCTCAAACCACTTCCAAATCAATCAATCATCCCGTAAAATCAACCATTCAGCTCTCAAAAACAACAAAAATCAGCCAAAAAACAAGTCATTTCAACACTCAACAATGCACTTCTTATAGAAAGTGACTTTGGCAATAAATATCTCCAATTCTTAAACAATAGAAGGAATTCTATAATCTTCCATTACTTTTCTTCCTCTTCAACAATGCCACTGCTTCCATTTCCAGCCCTCTATTGATGCTTGTTGATGGTAGTTTCCCCAGTTGGCCAATAAAAATATGGAGCCCCAAGAGAAATACTAAGAGAATGGGAAAATTATTGCAAGAAAATCTATCTTGTCACACCAACAAGCATGTTTTTCATACTTTAATCAACCACATGAAGAAAAAGAATACAATGAAAAACCAATCTTCACATAGCATCACATAATGAATCTCCCACAAATTTCTCACAATACATCTTCAACATATTCTTCACATTATTCATAAAAACCATCCAAGAACCAAAAGAATACAAAGGAGTGATCAAATTTGAATGAAATTCATCACATAGCATTCATATTTCATCATCTTCATAGCCTTGATAGTCTTTCTCTCATGTAGATACAATGTTTTTCATAGGAAATTGGCTATCTCTCATACACACTCTCTCTCACGTATGATTCAATATTATATTGGAATAACCAATAATAACACTCAATAATCCCCTATTGATCATGGATATCCCTCCCAAATTATATGTTCTACATGAAAGGTCACTAGAGACACTATAGTGACCCTTAGGAGCTCAGTACTATCACTGTCACTTCACTCTTTACTTCAAGTCTTCATCAACTACTACTACTTCTTCTTCAAGCTTCAAAGATCTTTCATTTATCTCTTCTAAATATTTAAAAATGATTCCAATCTAAAAACTCATCTAATAGAACACTCACATAAACATATAGAACAAAAGAGCCGATTAACAAAAGCTCTATAAAACACTTCACAAAAGGTCAACAAAAGGTATAAAAACCATATAGCTCAAACCAAAACCAATTTATTCCATCCAAAAAACATCCAACACTCTCTCAAGAATTACTCAAACCATTTATCTACAATCATAACCTCTTAATCAGAAAGAAAATAGATCAAAAGAGAACCAAATCAAACCTAACAAAACCAAACAGACACATCACAAAACCAATCATAACCAAACCACCCAAAATTACTTTGAAACATTTCCAATACATCCAAAATAAATCAATAAATCCTCAAAATCAACCATTAAGCTGATTAAAAAAATAAAAAATAGCTTTTAAAAAAGTCAATTTAGCCCTCAACACGAGGGCTTGCACACGCCCCATGTAGAGGAGGCTCTAATAACAAGTGTGATGACGTCCTTTGGAACGCATCACATTGCAGCACTTGCATGCCTTGGAACACACTTTATGAGAGCTAATACACCACAACATGCTGGAATCCCACTTGGAGTCTCCACATGATACCGCATCATAGCCGCCCTCCTCCACATCATACACTCAAGGTAATATAAAAGAAAGAGAAGGCGCAATATCATGAGAAGGCATATATGAGATCACAAGGGCCCTATCTTGGGACCAAGCTATCCATTCATAGTAGAGAGAATATATACATGACTTGTTGGGGCACAAGAGGGGCAAAGGTCATGGGGGGGAGAGCCATGCTATCAACGTGATCAAACTCATCACCATATCACAAGGTGAGGGAGAGAGGTACTCATCCGTCATATGTATTGTCATGGTCCATGGCCCTTGGAATCCCCTACGAGGCACATCCACAACCCATAAGAGGCATCTTGAGAGCCCACAACATGTCACATTCTAGCATGTATTTCCAACTCAACACAACACGGTGCCAAAGTTTGAAAAACCATCTTGAGGGAAAAAATTATATTCATGAAAGGGAGCTATGTACAAGAAAATATGAAGGTGCAAAGGGACATGGTTTGCAAGTGAGGGTTGGGGCTATCAACATGCATCCAAGCACAACTCAAAGCTATAGGGTCAGGGAGCTAGGGGTACTCCCTCATAACCACCTCCCCTTGAAAGAACTCCATGCCCATATCAAGCAAAGGAACCATCTCATGGCCTAAAAAATCAGATTTTAGACTTAGACTCCAAATTTTGGGGATCTTAACATGCCTCCCATCCGATCCCCAGAAATGGAAATTGTTAATGTTAATTTTTTGAAACAAAATAGGGGTATTTGTGAAGAATGCGGCCACTATCAAGGCGGCTAGTGTCTGGCCCATTAATTGCCATGCCCACTCACTCTATACAAATGTGTAACATGGGCATTTCAAGACTATAATTATGTCCCACCCACTAACTCAATTTACAACTGTGGAATGGAACAGGACAGTATTGTGCACATCAATCATCCACCTGCTGACCATATATACAAGCACATAGTGGAGGGTAATCCCTATGAGAGCACATTGCACACCCATGCTCCAACATTGGGCCACATAGCTTGAGCATGCACAACTCCCTATGCACAACTCCCTATGTAAGGGTATACACTGAGACACCACACAATGAATGGCCCTACTTGGCCATATCTATCAATCTTGATCCAATGAAGAAGGTGACATGGGGCCACTGTAGGGTAAGCCACACGCTCCTTGATCCGAGAGGTGCGCTTTGTTTGAGACACACCTCCCCTTGAAAAGAGTTGGGCCTTAGCCGCCTGAATCTTGTGTTAAGCACACATGCAAAGGAACAATTTGAAGGTGGCGAAGCCATATGTCACCTTATGCAAAATGTGTAATCCCATGTTGTGGCACCTCCCACTTTCTTCTTGTCCTTGGTGCCCGTGAAGGCACAAATCTGACTTGAAGCTGCAATCTTTCTATGGTTCCCTTAGTGGCAGTGATCTTTGTTGGGGCACACTTCTTATTTTTATTCCTTTTGATGCCGTTAGTGGCATAGATCTAGCTTGAGGATCTTCTAGGTTTTGGCCACTCTCACATCATATCGCAACATGACACTTTTCCCTTCTTGAGAGGTCCATTTCACTTGCATCCATTATCCTCCCCCACTTTACGCCACTAAGATTTGAATGAGTATGACGAGTCTTCTAGTGGATTGGATTTCAAGTGGATTAGAAATGAGCCACGTGACACACCTAGTAGCAACACTACATGACATCCATGTCTCCCACATCAAGTATCCTCATCCTCTTTGTGTGGCATGCCTTTGGAGAGAAAATATGAGAGTACCTAGACTAGTAGGCTAGAGCACCTGGACAGCATGCCACGACTCAACAAGTAGCATAAAACCATTATGCATGTAGAGTGAGGGCCCTTTCCCTCATGGAAATCAATTTTGGGCCTTTTTTGCCTAAATCAATACTTGACACACACAATAAGAAAAGGTGGGCTTTAGATCCATCTGTACATGTCTGCCCACTTGAAGTTTTAGGCCCTTGGTGGCCAGATCAAACATTACAATCCATGTTGAAGCTCAACAAGTTTGATTCATAGTATCAAACCTTGTAGCTTGCATCATGAGGTCCATGTCCCCCACTGTAGTCACTTTGAATTGGCCCACAATAGCCTAATTAAACAAGAGGACACCACACTTTTGAGCAACTTGAGTGAAGGGGTCTATGTGCCCTTCTTTGCTCCATTCTTGGGCCGCAACATGCTTAAATCCATCTTGACAGTGCGAATAAGAGCTAGGCCTTCACATCTAGATCTCTCCTTCCTAGCTTGCTATGTAAGGTGCCAGATCCACTTGGAATCACCTAGAGGGTGAAGCCTCCTTGCCTCTACCTTGGTTTGATCTCATATCCATTCGACCACTTTGACTTTCCCACAAGTAGATTACACTCTTTTGGCCCAAAGCCTAGAATGGGCTTGATTATGCATGTGGGCTTCACAAGTTCATGCACCTCCTTGAAATTCACTTTCGGTGAGGATACAACTTGTTTCATCCCATAACTCTACCACTTGGGTTCCATTCACAAATATCCAATCACCATGACTGGTCCACATTCAAAGTACCCTAGCACTCCTAATCAATTCCTTGTGTGAGGGTTAGACACTCTCAAAATCGTCCTTTGTTCCACGTGTCTCCTTGTTGTGTGAGGATATTTTACCCTTTGAATTAGCCATTTGAGCACAAAGAGTTATCCCTTCCTCGGGGTCATAGCAATAGGCCCTCACTTCATCACTAAAGCTTACCCGTTTTCACCTACTAAGCATTTCAAATTTTGGTAGCATAGGAGTCAACACAATTGTCTCATCCTTTGCTCCAAGCATAGACGCAAGGTTCACTAGTTTCCACATTGGCCCTCATCTTCTCACCACTTCCTTCCACACCAACACAACTCCTCACTTCCTTAACATTACTCTTCTCACCACTTCCTTCCACACCCACATAGCTCTTCACTTCATTACTCAAGCCCATTCTTTTACCAACCTAGGGCACATGGAGCTTTCCTCAACATCACTCTTCACCTCATCACCACTTCTATTTATGGCCATTCTCTTATCCTCCTGTCACAAGAAGCCTTCCTTATGTTCACACAAGGCTTTTCCATTATTATCACAGCTTAATGAATCTTCCACACACTCTTCACTACTCATAGCAAGTACTTTACCCTCCTAGCACAAGAAGCTTTCCTCATCATAGGTCAAGGCCGTTATTTTATACTCATGGCTCAATGAGTCTTCCACACACTCATCTTCACTTGTAGTTGTTTCTTTGCCCTCTTAGTGTAAGGAGCCTTCTTTATCACAAGTCGCAACCATTCTTTTATACTCACCAACAACTCAACAAATCTTTCACACACTCTTCACCACTCACAACCATTCATTTACCCTCCCAGTGCAAGGAGCCTTCCTCATCATCATTCAAGTCCATTTTTTTATGCTCGCACCTTAACAAGTCTTCCACGCACATATCTCTACTCTCTTTCATCCGCACAGATGTTCTTTTATACTTTGGGCTCAAGGATTCTTCCAAGCATGTATTAACATCACAAGATGCCATTCTTTTATACTCCTAGCTCAAGGAGTCTTCCCCAACCACAACATTGCTCACTTCACTCAAATCCACACAAGGCATACCATAAGCAAATGGTCCTAGTTCATCGCTAGGCTAGACAAGTGCTTCACGCACTTCTCATCATCACTCTTCTCCTCAATCCACTCCAACACATGGGGGCAGATCCACCCACAACAAGTCAATAGACTCCTTGAAGGGGGATTCGGTCACCTCACTTGCATCCTCCACCACGTCAATCACCACATCACCAAACACATAACTTGGCCCGCTGGTCTCTTTCAACATTGACTTCACTTTTGCCTTCTCAACACACTCCTCATTCTTCTTCAGCTTCTCAACACACTTCTCATTCTTCTTCACACATTTTGGCCCACTGGCCATCTTCATCATCATATCAATTGTTGGCTTCATCACTTTTTCCAAACTCTTCTCACACAACACAAACACCTCTCTAGACTTCTCAACATCCATTTACTTCTTCACATTCATTTCAACATACTTCAACTTTGACTTCACATCTGCACTCTTCTTCTCAACATACTTCTTGTCTTCAACACAACTCAACTTCAACTCAACGTTCTCACTCTTTCTCCTCATAGACATCTCGCCAACATCGCAACTCAACTTCAACTCATTTTTCTTCAAAGGCCTCCTACCTTGAACACTCTTAGATGCACATGGCCCAATTTCTTTAGACTTGTCCCAAGTGCACGATTTCTTCTTTCCATACCCACCACTACTTTGCACACTTTTCCCCTTAGCATCTCAACCACTACTCTACTTCATTGCCTCTCAAGGGTTCCCATTAGCACATGCAATTGAGCATGTTGGCTCTATCTCCTTTTGACTTCTGAGTCACTCAACTCATCCTCAGACTCATCATCGTTCAGATTTGAATCCTCCAACATCTTCTTACCTTAGTCCAATCAACCTTTGCAAGCACCCTCATGGAATTATCCATCATCATATCAACACTAGGCCCGTCATTTGACTCATCATTTTCACTCTCCTCACATCATCACTGGAGCATGAACTTAGCTCCCTCAACTTCAAAGAGGCATAAGCTACTAATGTGGTGTCTTCTTTTGACTCATAGCATGACTATAAGTGGGTTGTCTTTGTGACTCCCTTACTTCATTAAACATAGGTCTACTCATTGTCTTCTTTAGTCCATTTGCACCCACTTATCTCTTCTTCTCATCTCTACACACAACATCTTCACCCTTCTCATCACAAGTACCCTACTTCACCACACTAGACTCAATCTTCACTCCATGCATTCCACCTATGGTAGTCAAAGCATCAAAAATCTAAAGAAATCTTCTATCTCAACTTGCTCTCCACATGAAGGGCATCCCACTTGCCCAACTCCATCACATACATCATCCAGTTATTCTCAATTTTGTGATTCAAGGCCATCAGCTCCATCTTCAACTCACTTTTCTTTTCAAAAATCCTTCTCACATTGGTTTCAAACTCATTTAGCACTTTGGGGGGGGGGGGGGGGCACTTGCCCCATTTCCTCTCTAATAGGTCAACATATTCACCAAACCTCATTGGTCATACTCCAAAACATAAAACTCATCAAGAACTCCTTTTTTTTAAACATTATTAATAATACCTTTTGACAACTCATAGGGGGTCTCCCCTGGCACCATCTCACCACAACTTAGCCCAATGTCTCCAACACGAGAGGTTGTGCATGCCACCCATGAGGGCAGCACTCATATGAAGTGTGATGGTCCAGCCCTTGGAATCCCTTGTGGGGCACATCCATGACCCCTAAGAGGCATCTTGAGAGCCCACGACATGTCACATTCCAGCACGGCCTCCCAACTCAACATGCACAACTCAACACAACATGGTGCCAAAGTTTTAAAAATGGCCCATCTCAAGGGAAAACCTCATATTCATGAAAGAGGACTATGTACAAGAAAAGCCAAGGGCAAAGAGGAACATGGTTCACAAGTGAGGGCAGTGCTATCAACATGCATCCAAGCATGACTCAATGCTACAAGGTGAGGGAGTTAGGGGTACTCCCTCATATGTGCATTCTGTTCCAACAGCAAGGCATACCTACAATGCCCAAAATTCTTTTTGGGGAAGGGGGAGGGTGCATCATGGCATGGTGTTTGGGTGGGGGGGTAGGAGGTAAGGGGGTATTTGGATTTCAAACAGCAAGAGTGGCCAAAATTTCACATAGAGGAGAGAGTGTATCCTATCATGGGGGAAGGGGGTTTTAGGTTTATAACAAGGGTGGTCCAAATTTTAGCATGGGAAAGAGAGCATGTCACGTTGTGTTGTACCTATGTATGTGTGTTTGGTTGGGGATATGGATGATAGTGTGTGTGTGAATGAGAAATGCCATCCTATGGTTCTTTCTACCCACCCCACCCCACCCCAACCAAACACACACACACAACCACCACCACACCTACACACCCCACACCCCCTCACCCCAAAAACCCCACTCCACTATGACATGACACACCACCACACCCCTGCATGCCCAAAACCCCACTCCATTATGACATGACACTCCACCACGCCCTGTCGCCACCAAAAAACCCACTCCACTACAACATGACATACCACACAAAAAAAACCCTCCCTCCCCTGGTGAAAAACCCCGCTCTTCTCTTCCCCCCCAAAAAAAAACCCACTCCACCCAAACCATCACACTACTTGTCATAAACCCCCCCCCCCCAAAAAAAAAAAAACTACTCCTAAATCATTTGCAATATGGCACATCATCCCCCCACCCCCCAAAATATGCTCCTCCCAACTCCCCTACGATATGGCACATTTCCCACCACCCAAAAATACTCCACTCCACACATCTCCCCTATGACATGGAATCCCCCTCCCACCCCCCCAACCCCTAAAGACCCCACTCTACCCAACTCCTCTACAACAAGGTACAACCCCCCACCATCATACCCCCTCATCCCCAAAAGCCCCAACCCACTATGACATAACACACCCTCCCCTTGAAGAACCTCACTCCTCCCCTCCCCCTCCCCAAAAAACCCTACCTCTAGCCAAACTTCCCTAAAACAAGCCCCCCCAAAAAAAGAACCCCACTCCTCCCAACTCCCTTATGATATTGCACATCCCTTCTCCCCCGTCCTTGCGTAGAATACTCCACTCCTCCCAATTCCCCTATGATATGACACGTCCCCTTCTGCCATCCCCCCCCCCCACCCCCCTAAAACCTCACTCCACTATGGCATGGCACACCCCCTCACCCCCAAAAACCCCATTGCACTATGACATGGTACACGATGACCAAAACCACCTCACCCTTAGAAACCCCAGTCCACTATGACATGGCACACCATGAAAACCCCCCACCCAAAAAGAGAAAAAATCCCACTCCTCCCAATTTCCTTATGATATGGCATATGCCCTCCCCCCTCCCTCCCTCTAGAATACTCCACTCCTTCCAACTCCCCTTATGATATGGCATATCCCCTCCCCCCCCAAAACCCCATCCACCCCCCAACTCCCAAAAATTACATTCCACCCAACTCTCCTACAACACAATACACCACCCTACAACCCCTCAACCCCACTCCACTATGACATGGAACACAATCACACCCCCAACTCTCAAAAATCCCACTCCACTACGACATGGCACACCACCAAAACCCCATCACCCCCAAAAACCCCACTCCACCATGATATGGCATACCACCAAACCCTCCACACCTCGGTGAAAAACCCTACTCCCCCCTCCCCCCCTAAAATACCCCACTCCACCCAAACTCTACTACAACACAACACCCCCATCCCCAACCCCCAAAAACCCAACTCTTGCACCATTTTGCATATCCCCTCCTCCTCCCCCCCCCCCCCCCCCCCCCCACAAATAAGAAAAAAAACCCACTCCCCCCAAATCCCTTATGATATGGCACATCACTATGACATGGTACACCATTGTGATGGTCCAACTCTTGGAATCCCATGCGGGGCACTCCCATGATATCACCTACTCAATACAGCACGAAAGCTCACAACATGACAAAAAATGCAGAAGAGAACTCAAAGAAGGCATGCAAGTTTGCAAAAATGGCCCATGGGGGCGAAAGCTCGTATGCATAGCAAGAAAGTATTTACATCTAATAAAGCATCAAGGAGTTAATGCTAAAAAAGGGGGATATATAAAGTTGTGGGAATAAAATGGCCATTAACTTTTTGCCATTAATCAAGTCTCTTTCTTGAGGACTCATTTCTCAAACCTCTCACCATTGTAAGGTGTGTGTACCTTCACCACCATTGAAAGGGGTGTATGCCTTGCTGCCTATTACATTTCTTTCTTTCCATGAAATCCGAATTACAACTATGGTTACCTTGATCATGGCTTAAGTCATATTTTCTTATTCATTTTATGTGTTTCTTAGATATGAGTAATTGGCTATTTTACATTAGTATTAGAGCATGGATTTGGTCCTATTAGATGGTCAATTTCATGTTTGCATTTAGTTATAATCAATTCAAGACAAGGTGTTGTAGTTAGATTTTGGTTAGAGAGTGTGGTCACATCATGCCTGAAGTTAGATAGGCTTTACTACTCTTAATTAAGGTCATTTTGGTGACCAATCACATGGATATGGAAATAATGACGGTTTAGATGCTATTTTAGCAGGTCATGACCCCATTAGAAACCAATTTTGGGTCAACTTGGACAAAGTGGTACTCCTAGAGTTTGGAGAAGGAGGTAACTGTGGTTTCTTTTCTTGGAAGCCCTTACTTCCTTCTTATTCTTCAAGTTTCCTCAAGCTCCATGGATGGTTTGAGCTACAATTATTCTTCCATTACTTCTTATTGATGATAATAAGGCTTACATAACTTGATTCCTAAGGTTGTTTGCTACTGGACAAGCACCATATCTCTTGCTTTTGGTGCCACGTGGACTGCAAAGAACTCAGTGTAAATTGCACCACATTTTTTTGGCTGCTTTTATTGTTGCTCATTGGCTACTACTTCTGCAATATATGGTTCATCACAAGGATCCAAAAATGAAGGTTTCCACACTCTACATGGATGAATCATCAAGATTTGAACATCTTTCAGCTCCTAGAGGTGAGTAATGGAGGATCTCTCTTGCTTTCTTGCTGAGATTCAGGACATCAATAAGAAATTTCATCTTTGAAGCATCTTAATCACTTCAAGCTTGCTCAAGATCTAAGGCATATGTGAGCCTTCCTCTAAGTTTACCCTTCCTTCTTCACCATTAAAGCTTGTTCATCCACCTTCAATGGCTACCATAAACAAAGTAGCATAGAAACCCTTTGAATTTTTTAATAATCTTGGTCATATCAATGGGCTTTTTTCCTCTAAACATTTCAAGGTATTTCTTCAATAATATATATTAGGGATCAACTTAGATTTCATCAATTTCTTCAAAGATTGATAGGATTTCTCCTCTCTTGATAACTATTATAGTAGACCATCAAGCCTTGGTTAAATCTTAAATTATTCTACTCACAATCATGGGTTGTTTACACCTAACAGGCATAAGAGGAGATCCATTCTGCAAAATCTTGGCCAAAATTGTTAAACTATGGAAGAATCTTGTGTTATTTTACACTCTTGAACAAGTATAGCAATCATTTCACAAGTATTGCTTCAAGTATTTCAACAATCAAGCTTGTACCAAGGATTAGAGTATTCTCTTGAAGTTTGGATTAATCTTCAACTTGTTGAAAGCATTGATTTAGATTTATGGGGATTTCATCACTCTTCAACCACAACATATGGAACATTGGTTCAAGATTGTACTCTTGAAGATAGATAAAGGATTCAAGTGGACTCAACATCAAGCATTGAGCAAGGTACTTAAATCACTCTTTTCTAATCTCTCCTATTTCCAAGTGTTGAAACATAGTCTATTGCTGATGAAGAGATTGAATTGAGTATATCTTCTTTTCTCAATGAAAAATTTGAGTCAACCTATGCTAAAATTAGTCCCCACTCATTGTTGATTGAATTTCTATCATTGTTGAATGAAAATTCATCCCTTCAACCTAATTCTCATCATTGAAATTCTTCACTATCGAAACATGTATATTAGTGCATTGCAATCTCAAAATTTCAATTAGTTATTTCCTATATGATTATCTAATCTCTGAATTTTTATCTATTGTTATCATTTACTAAAAAATATCCAAGGATTTGTAAAAATTGCATTTAGTAATTCAATGAGTTACTGATGACTAAAGGTAAACCTTTCTCAACCCATTTGATTCATTTGAACTTTCAAATTCTAGCATATCATTGAATGCCCAAAGCTTTATTTTAGTCATGCATATCATACTTTTTTTCTAGATCATAGTGCTGCAATGTATACATATTGATCAAGGAAAAATGTCAAAGCTAGATGCGATAGCAAGACAAAAGAGAGCCCTCCCTTGCTATTAAGGACTATGTAGGGCTGTACAACTTGGCCTAGAAGAAAATTTGCACACCTTCTCGAGTTTAAGAGTACATTTAGGTGCCCCATCTACAATCTTATCCCTCGCCACAGGTGGTGGACCATGGAAGACCACTTGGGATAGAGTGGAAAAGATTTGAAGACCATTGGGCTCCATTGGCACTAAAAGAGGGCAATTATAGGTTTATTAGAGGGTATCCTAGCTTATTGACCCTTGGTTTTCAATCAAATAGTGTGATGAATAGTGAATTTCAAATTTTACACAAGTACTAGTAGCAGATGTTTTTTCTACTCTTGGAGTGGTATTATAGGTCTTACGAGTACCTTACATGTGTATTTTGAGATTATTCAAATTTGGTATCATTAAAACCAATTTCAAAAGTAATTATAGGTGTAAATATGGCATATAAAAGTGTCTAAATTATCATGGAAATATTACTAAAAATTAATTCCATGATCAATAAATATTTTCTAACAAGAAACAAAGTACATAAGAAAATTGGAAACTTTAGTACTGAGGTTTCAGGACTAAAATCATCTTTTTTGGATACCAAAATCAAAAGTTATCACAATTTTTGTTATTGTTGTTCATTATAGATAGATTTACATTCAAGATGGCCAAGAATAAAAGAAATGCTCAAATCTTGGATACTATTAATGAAGATGTCAAGAACACTTAAACTAATTTAAGCCTAATGGGTCCAATCTTGGGTTGCATCAACACCAAGAGGATGATGAAAGCACTAGTGCTATCAATGCTCACCAAAGTCATCTTGAAAATACAGAGTTTCATGTATCTCAAGGTTCTAATGAGTACCAACAACTATCTAAGGAGTTGAACAACATGAATGAGGGGATTCTTGGGGGTATATACATGCTTAACAAGACAATGGATAGTAAATAGATAGTAATTTTGATGGGCTGATTATTGCTATTACTAATTTGGAAGGAAAAATGTAGAAAGTATCACCTACAATTGGTAGTGTTCCACACCCTAAAGACCCGTATTCTACTCCACTTCTTTCTCTTACAACCTTTGAGAAAGGAGAACCTTCTAAGATCAAATACACATATCAATATAATGCATATCAGTCTAAGAACAAATCAAGACCTCAATTTAGTCAAAAGAATGATAATAGGCATGATGAGGAAGTACGTATAGATGATGAAGAGCATGGATGTAATCCTTTCCATAAGTCATTCCATCCTCAACCCCCTACCACGCCAAGAAGAATAGAGGAGAGGGTGGAAGAAGATCTATGCAATATCAACTTCCAAGAGAATGACGATCATTTGGAAGGCCTTCTAATCAAGGAAATTGTCCATCATCAAGATTTTGATAGCAATTAACATGGACAGCCCTATCAAAGGCATCAATCATGGAATAGAGGTTCTTGGAGATAGCAATCCTTTGGATGGCCCAACTCTAAGTTTTCCCCATACAATGATTATGAGTATAAGGAGAATATCAACATTACCAACTTCAAGGGAGAGATTTCTTTACCTATGGAGTGGAAAGAATGGATCAACAAACTTGGAATGTACTTCACTCTTTACCAAAGAAGAGATTAAGTAAAAAATTATTATGTGGTCCTTCGCCTTGAAGGTTATGCCCACACTTGGTGGAGGTACATGCAAAAGATTGCAAAGGAGTTTAATATATGGAATATTTTAGGTGGGTAATGTTTGATGTATTAGTCTCTCCATTGGAAAAGGAAAAGTTGCAAAGAAAATGGTATGATTTGAAGCAAAGGGGTCTGTCCATGAGGGATTACTCCAATATGTTCTTGAATTTGTCCATGTATGTATAAGGTATTATAAATATAGCCAAGGTGATAAATATGTCTTTAATATTGTTCTACATCTCTCTTAGGAGGTCGGTACAATGCAGCCTAAAAATATTAATGAGGCAATTCAGCTTACTAGATGGTATAGCCAAAAGTATCATAGAGACATGTCATCATTTCAGCCCAAAACTATGGACAATTCAACTTCAAATCAATCTTTTAGGTTGAGATAGCGAATCAGCTAGCAAAGGGAACCATTTAGACAAGAGAACAAGTCCAAATGTTCTTATACCAAGGTTCTAACTTTTCCTATAGTTTATGGCACAAAACAAGGAATGAATGCAAGGCCTAATGTTGATTCTAAATCTAATTCTAAAAGGATAGATTTTGGAGGTAAACCTACATCAGATATTTCTCAAGGAAAGCATGTGTCTAATGAAAAATTGAAAGAGATATATACTAAAGGTTTATGCTTCAAGTGTGGGGAGAAATGGACCCCTAATCATAAGTTAAAGTGAAAATCAAAAGGAGCAAAAGTTAACATGATCATAGAAGAGAGATCAAATAAGGAAGTGAATGGAAGTAAATTCTTTCAAGTTTTAGCTTTCACTATAGTGGAGGAGCTAGATGAAAATGAAGAAGCTAGAAATGAAGAGTTCTATGATCTAATGGACAAGTTTCCTTTGACTTAGGTGGTTATTCTATGATTTTTTCTATATCTCATGATGCATGGAGAGGTAGTAGAGGTGAAAATACTCTTCGGATCAAAGGGTTATTAATGGCAAGGTTGCCTATATTATTGTATATGAGAAGCACACATAGTTTTTAAATACAAAATATTTGGAATGGTTGAAGCTTCTACCTAATGAGATGGAGACACCATTGAGGGTATAGGTTGCTAATGGGACTTTTGAAGCTAGTCATGAAGTGTTCCCATATACTCTTATTGAACTTTCACTATCATGCATTATATAATCTGATTTGGTAGCTTTGGAGATAGAACCCATTGGCATAGTACTTGGTTGTGATTGGCTGAAAACAGTAGGTAGATTTACAATGGACTTGAATGCCATTCAATTGGTATTTTCTTGGAATGGACAGCTAATTACCTTGCATGGAGTGGATCACAAGCATATGGATCTCATTCCTATATGAAGACATTGAAGAGAGAAATAAATGCCAAGTCTTGTGTATTCACCATTCTTCTTTCTAAAGAGAATGAAGATCAGCCTACACCTACTCAAAATAATAAGAATTCAACATTGAATAAATTGCTAAAGGAATACAAAGACATATTTTAGTCCCCATCTTCATTACCACCCAAGAGTGAGGTTGATCATTCGATTGACTTGGTTCTTAATACTGAGCCGATAATTAAACCCCCTTATAGCTTGTCAAATTTTGAGCATGAAGAAGTCAAAAGATAGGTTAAAGAGTTGTTGCAAATGGATTTGATACAGCCTAGTCATGCACCTTTTACCTATCCAATGCTTTTAGTGAAGAAGAAAGATGGGACATTTCACACATGCATTGATTACAGAGAGCTAAATAAGACTACTATTAAAAACAGGTTTCCTATTCCTTGCAGTGACAATCTTCTAGATGAACTCAAGAATGACAAGGTCTTTATAAGGATTGATACACATTGAGGGAATGAGTAAAAGATTGCATTCGGAACCAAGAGGGGATTGTATCGATTTCTTATGATGCATTTTGGTCTATCCAATGCTTCAGTCACCTTTTAGGCTCTCATAAATAAGATTTTACAACCATTCTTGTTCAAGATAGTTCTTGTCCCTTTGTATGATATTACCATATAAAGTAAATCCAAGGAAGAGCATTTATAGCATGTTAGGGAGGTATTTAACACATTTAGGAAGCACAAACTCTTTTCCAAAGAATCCAAGTGTACCTTTATGCAAGATGAGGTGGAATATTTGGGCTGCATTGTTGGTGAGCGTGAGATTAGAGTGGAACCAAAGAAGGTGCAATGTGTTAAGTATTAGGACACCCCTACAAATTCTATATCTTTGAAAGGTTTCCTTGGACTACCTTCTTTCTATAGGCAATCCATTAAGAATTATGCTCATATTACATCTCCAATAACTAATAATCTAAAGAAATAATCTTTCTTTTGGGATTCTAAAGTGGAAAAAAGCTTCAATGATCTGAATTCTAGGTTGGTTTTAGCATCCATTCTAGTATGTTTGGATTTCTCTAAAGAATTCACTACATGTGTGTGGATGCCCATGAAAGAGGTATTGGGGCAGCTCTATATCATGATCATGGAGTATTTACTTTTGAGAGTAGAAAACTAGATGGAAAGGAAAGCCAACTCCATGTTTATGAGCAGGAAATGCTAGCTATTCTACATGCAATATAAAAGTGGCATCACTATATATCTATGGTAGTCATTTTACAATTAGAAGTGATCATAGTGTGTGAAAAGATGATGTTTGTCTACACTTCAAAGCTACGACTATGATATCTCCTACATGGCAGGTAAAGATAACATTGTGGCTAATGCTTTGTGAAGAATATGGGCATGTTCACTTTCTTCTATTTCTACTCTGTACAAACAGTGGATTCATGATCTATAAGAATAATACTTTCTTGATGAAAACATAACCCTTATGATGAGAGCATGTCAAGGACGAAGAGGTAAAGAGTACCCAAAATTTACATGGCACAACGGATTATTATGGTATAAAGGTTGGGTTTATTTGATGCCTCAAACATCTTTTAAGAATCACATTTTGCAACTAATGCATTCTTCACCTTTGGTAGGTCATCATGGGCTATTTAAGACATTTTGACACGATCCACAAGATTTTTTATTAGAAGGGAATTTGGGGAGATGTCAAGGATAAAAAACAAAGATTCCACACTTCTATCTAGGGGACTACTTCAACCATTACCTATTCCTCAAGGAAAATGGAATGATGTTGGCATGGATTTTATTACAAGATTTCTAGCAATGAAGCATGGATGAAATAACATTTATGTGGTTGTTGATCAATTGACAACAATCACCCATTTCATCAATGTTAAAGTCCAAGCTACAACCAAGCAAGTGGCTGTTAAGTGTATTCAAGCTTCATGGAATACCACTAAAGATAGTATCTGACCATGATACTAAATTTATGGACAATTTTTGAAGGATTCTTTTCTCTTCTATGGGCACTATGTTGGCTCCTAGTATGGCCTATTATTCCCAAATGGATGGAAAAATGGAGCACATCAATAAATGGCTGGAAGATTATCTTCATCATTTTTTCCATGATACTTCAACTATATGGTACCAATGGTTGCATTTGGTTGAATTTTGTTACAACACTCATCATATGAGTATTAGTATGTCACCCTTTGAAGTACTCTATGGGTACAAAGTACAAGTTCCTTCCACTCTTTTCGATGATGATGTTAACCTACAAGCTAAGGCCAAAACTTGAAAAGATGGAAGCTTTGATGAGTCAATGTAAGGAAAATATTTGCAAAGCTCAAGATATCATGAAAGCTCATGTTGATGAGAAAAAAAGGCCACTAGATTTTGATTAGGGAGATTGGGTTTTTCTCAAAGTTCCCAAGTCTAAGTCTGCTTCTTTGAAGGGAGACAATAATAACCTTACTCATCAGTTGTATGGTCCTTACCAAATACTCAACTGAGTGGGAGAGCTTACTTATAAGTTTGAATTACCTTACATGTATTCATGATGTCTTTCATATCTCTTGATTAAAGAAGTATGTAGGTCTAACCATTATAGTTTTGGAAGAATTACCTCCAATGGATGAGGATGGTGTTATCATTTATGAGCCGAAAAAAGCCACTAGTAAGAGAGAGAAAGTTTCAAGAAACCAAATATTGCTAGAATATCTTATCAAATGGTAGGGTTGAAGATCCTAACATCCATCCTCCTATCTTGACTCTTTCTCATGGCTTTTGCATGAAGAACAATGAACCTATGAATAGGAACAACTTGATGTATTAAAATTGTATAGTGCAATTAATTGGCTTAACTTTGTCAAACTAGGACTTTTATAGATGGATTAGTTTCTACTTGGTGTAACTTTCTAATGACATATCACATTATGGATTTAGACATGCCTATCCCAAATTATGGCCATTTTTCTACTAGTTGTCCATTTGGATAGTTTCAAAAATTGTATCTATATTTTCACTTCCTTCAGTATTGTGTTTCATATGGACTCTTCTTCGACCTATGGATTCCTTATTTGCATGGATCTACTTCCTCACAAGCTCTTTGTAAATCCTTTGTAAATCTCATTTCAAGCTTTGAGCACAAAGCTTCTTTAGGTGGGGTAGGCTTGTAATAAAGCATCAATGACTTCATGTTACGAACAAGGGGTATATAAAGTTTTGGGAATAACTTGGCCATTATCTTTTTGACATTAATCAAATATCTTTCTTGAGGGCTCCTTTCTTGGACCTCCTACCATTGTAAGGGGTGTGTACCTTGCACCATCATTGCAAGGGGTGTGTGCCTTGCTACATGTAACATTTTTTTCTTTCCATGAAATCCAAGTTACACCTACGGCTACCTTGATCATGTCTTTAGTCATATTTTCTTGTTCATTTTATGTGTTTCTTAGATATGAGTAACTAGCTCTTTTACATTACGAGGCAAGCCAAAGCCACAGAAAAGAAGCATGTCACACATGAGGGTGGAGCTATTAACGTGCATCACACTCGACTTAGTACCATAGGATGAGGGTGAGAGGTATCATCCCTTATACAGACCTCCCCTTGAAAAAAATTGATGACCACATCACTCCATATCAAAACTTTGCTTTGATTCAAATTTATACTTAGTTGTAGGGATCTTAACAATGAACTTCACTATGAATGCAATCATTATCTACCTGCTAGGTGCCATGCCCACCACTGGCTCTATACAACATGAAACATGGACTTTCTAAGACTACAATTATGTCCTACTCACTGACTCAATTTACAAATGTGGAATGGAATGGGACTAACCAATCTAGAGTTGACTTTGACTTTATTGTGCAGCTCAACCATCCACCTATACTGACCATATTTACAAGCAGAGAGTGGAGGGTAACGTGGTGTTAGAGCATGTTGCACATCCATGCTCCAACTTAAGGCTAGATAGTCTAAGCTATTTGTGGACTAGGGCTCAATATCCAGATGTTTCATTAGCATACCAAGCCCAAAAGGCAAGGGTTCAAACAACGCCTTGCGAGAAGAGGCCTACTTTGGCCACATTTATGAATCTGATGGATGTTGATGAAGAAAATAACATGCAACCACCATGGGATAGCCACATGTTGCATAGTGTAAGATGTGGGTTTTGCCTTAGATGCACCTCCCCTTGAAAATAATTGGGCCTTGGTTGTTCAAATATTACTTTTAGAAGCTGCATGATGCCTTGCATGAAAGGTGCAGTCCCAGGTGGAAGCACCTCAAAACTTATTCCTTTTCTTGCCCTTTGTGAAATGAGCCTTCATTGGCATGCTCTTCTCTACTTTCCTCTTAGTGCTCTTAGAGGCAGATTCATCTTGAAGCTCTATCAAGTTTTGATTACTTGACTTGTCATGTTGTAGCATGCTACTTGGCCTTTCTCATGAGGTCCATCTCACTCATGTCATGAATCTTTCCCTACTTTGTACCACCTAGCTTTGAAAGAGTTTGGGGGAGCATACTAAGTTGCATGAGGAGCATGTGGGATAGAAATAGACCATGCAACATTCTTTGGATTAGCATGTTGTTTAGCCCACAGCACATGAGATCCATGCCTCCTACATCTAGCACTCTCAACTACTTTTCAATGCATAACCTTAAAGGGATATGAGGAGAGTGTTGAGACCTTGCTTAGAGTAGTGGGCTGGAGGGCTGGAGTTCTTGGATAGTTCATTATGGTTTGATGGGTTGCATCAAACCACCATGCATATAATGTGAGGGGCGTTTCCCCCACAACAATCACTTTTGTGCCTCTATTTCCTAGATCCATCCTTACATGCAAGAAGAAAAAGAAAGCTTCATATTTATCCATGCATGGTGCACCCACTAAAACTTTTAGGCCCTTGGTGGCCAGATCAAACTCTATGGTCCATGCTGAAGGTGAGTCTAATTCATAGCATCAAACCTTCTAGCTTGCATTGTGAGGGCCGTGTCCCTCATTGTAATCACCTTGAAGTGGTCCTCAATGGTTGGCCTGATTGAACAAGAAGGCACCCTTACTCTTGAGAAACTTTAGTTGAGGGGTTACTACACCTCGCTTTGCTCCATTAATGAGCCTCAACATGCCCAAATCCATCTTGGCCACATTGATGAGGGGCTAACCCTTCACACCTTTCCCTCTCTTTTGTTGCTTACTCCATGATGAGCCATATCCAGTAGGAATACTCTAGAGGGTAAAGCCTCCTTGCCTCCACCTTGGTTCGATCTCATAGCCATCTAACTACTTTGACTTCCCAAGGTAGGTTGCATCCCTTTGGCCCACAGACTAGAATGGGCTTGATTGCACACATGGGTTTTCAAGACTCATGCATCTCCTTTGAGATTCATTGTCATGTTGAGTATGTGCCCCACCTTGTGCCATAACTTAGCCACTTGGATTCTATTCATAAAGATCCATTTGCCATGATCGGACCACACTCAGAGTGCCCTAGATCCCAATCTTGTCACCATAGGGCATGTCACCCTCTAAATCAACCATTGCTTCACATGTATACTTGCTACAGAATGGCCTTCCACTATCACAATCAGTCATTGAAGCACAAGTAGTTGACTCCTCATCAAGCTCATAGCAATAGGACCTCACTTCTTCACAAAAGGTAACATGTAGGCAATGGTTGACTCAGACCTTGGTGGCATCAAAATCAACTCCTTTGTCTCATCCTCCACCCTAGCAACACCGTGACTAGCTCTTATGTTTCCACATTTTTCTTCTCTTTGGGCAACCCTTCTTGGCTCCAATCTTCTCAACTCTACCATCCGCTTCAACACACCCGGTCATTTGTTTATACTCACAACTCCATGAATCTTCCACGTCAATCTCTTTAGTAGACATATAGTCACCATCATCCTTATCAGTAGTCACATACTCATCATCTAACCATTTGCCCATTCCTTTATCCTCTAATTGCAAGGAGTCCTCCACACACACATCTCCACTCAACTCATCACACATGGCCATTCATTTATACTCCTAGCTCAAGAATTCCTCAAAGAATGTAGAATGTATTGTCAATATTGCAGGCCACTAGATTATCCTTTCAGCTCTAGGAACCTTCCTCACACACAACACTGCTCACTTGATTTCTATCACATGATTCATTAACTATAGCACCCACACAAGGCATAATTGGTCCTATTTCGTTTAAGCTTGTTGGTCCAAATGAGCACTCTATGACATCCATACCAACACACATCACTGATGTGTTCCTCTCCAACTCAACATTTGGCCTATCTGCCTCATTAGCAAAGGATCAACACATGGTCCCAGTTCATTTAATCTCATTGGGCCAAATAATCACTTCCCCACTTCTAGTCCATCGCTCTTTGCTTCAATCCTCTCCAACACATGAGGCACATCAGCCCCATAAAGGTGCATTTTTCTCATTCAAAGGGGACTCAACATCTAGTGCCTCATCCACAGCTTCTATTATGACTCCATCATGCACATATCTGGGACTGCATGCCATCTTCAACACATGTTCCACTTTTGAATTTATCATAACATTTGTATTTTTCTTTGTTTTGGATCCCTTAGCCTCAATATGCACTTGACTTAGGACTTGGCACCTTGGCTGCACTACACATGGATTACCCCTTAGCATTCATGCTGTACTTGTTTTCCCACATGACATCCTAGCTGATGTTGATTTTCCACTTGGCACTCAACCATCCACACACTTAGAAGCATATGGCCTAATTTTTTTAGACTTGTCCTAAGTACACAAGTTCTTCTTAACCATATCAACATGAGAGGAACTCTCACTCTTGGTCCTTTTTTTTCTCATCACACATCACACCCTTGGCCTTCTTGTCATTTTCCACAATGCTTTGCTTCACACCCTTTTCCACCATTTGCATTGAACTCTTTAGTTGGGCTCTTAAGGACTGCCTCCATTTAGCACTTCAGTCCTCTGACTCATCACTCTCTTCATCCAATTCATCCTCACTCTTCTCTTCTAATCCTTTCTTCACCTTTGTTAATTGAATTTTCACCAAGGCCCTCAAGGAATTCCCCATCATGTCATCTACACTTGGCCCTTTCTCCTCTTCACCACTCCTCTCCTCATCAATGGACTCCTCTTCACTCTCCTCGTCACTTCAATCTTCTGTACTAGAGGCTTGGGGATGAACTTATAAGAAATAATCTATAAAACATGCATTTAAAGGGTATATAAGAAATACTATTTCCTTATATGCTATAAGATCATTAAATGATCCCTTTTACTTTATTACTAAACTTATGGGTTTTTTAAATCATAATTTAAAAACCCAATTTGTAAATATAATCCTATAAATTTTACTAAATAAAGTATCCTTTCCTTTGAACTCACTTGGTATCTTACATGTTCTATAAGGTGGACTCCCTAGGACTAGAGCTTGAATTTGGCTCTCTTCTCTTTGTTAGCACATGATGTCTCAACAACATCATCACTTTTGGGGTAGGCTGGCTCTATGGAGTATTCACATCACTACTGGCATAGGCCAACTCAGCAATAAGTTCACTTAAGTTGACTCTATCTGAATCCTCTTCCTTGTCTCTTCCAACTTTCCTTTCACATCCACACTAAGCACGCCTACCTTCATAACACCAACATCTTTCTTCACCCTTGTCATTCCACTTGTTGCAACAGACACATCAAAATCTCAAGCAATTTTTCTCCTCAACCCATTCTTCACCGCTAGGTCATCCCACATGCCCATACTCAATACCAACCCACTCTTCAATCTATCCATTCACCTCTTCCAACTCCAACCTGTGGAAATGTGCGGGATCTAGGACATGGCAATGAGCTATGGTGGATGAAAGAAGAATGAACTCGTGATGATAGAGATACTCGACCTGATTCTTGCACAAGTGAATTAGGTTCCAAGATGGAAGCTTGGACTCATAAACACAATCTTGTGTAGGACTAACAAAGACAAGACACTTAACTGAAAGTTTAAAGCATCATGGCATTGTATTCATTCTATATCAAAAGTGGTAGTCAAGTACAATTCTTTATAGTTGTTGGATGGCTACAATTTTCCCTCTCTATGCATATGGGATTCCTGCAGCCTACATGTCTTCAGCCCACAAAACTGCCTCATACAAAGAGGCTACATTAGGTGTGATTGCAAATATCTCAACACCCCTCCTCAATCACAACCAGAAAGTGCAATGTGTGTGGAGGCTTTAGTGAAAGCAACACTTGCAAAGTGTGGGCACACCATAAACATGGAAAAACACCAAAGGTTGTCGCAGAAAAAAGCTAGGTGTGGGTACCACAAAACATGATGGACATTTAGAGGCTATAGCAGTGGCCTTACAAAGGTTGTAGTACAAGGCTACATGAGGATTTTACAAGCTTATGATAAAGACATTTGGGCTAGACATTACAAGGCTTAAAAATTCAGTAAAAATTTGGATCAAGGACCAGCAGGCCCTTGCAGTTTTCAGCATTACTTTTGACATAGATCTTTAATTCATTGTAGGTCTTCTTGTCAGAGTAGTCCAGCTTGCTCTTTTTTATCATGTACTTGATCTTCGCTTTTCTTGCCGCTTCAGAGTCTTCATGACTTTTCTGGTTCTTCTTCTTATTTTTTTTCTCTTTAATCTTTCCTTCATGGTGATCATTTTCATGGACTTTTCTTGCATTAGTCATTTGGTTATTTTCTTTATGATCCCCCTCAAGCAAAGGTACAATCTTTGAGGTAGTGGAAATTCTTAAAACTTTTGCACTTTCATGTCTTCAAGGTCTTCAAATGGATGCACTGATGGCATTTGGATATAGGCAGCTCCATGTCTTCCTGTAGGGAGAGTAACATCTTTTATGTAGTGTAAATGGGCCATAAGATACATGTTACTCTTCATGAAGTGTATCCACATTTTGCTTGTCATTGACATGACCAAAAATTAGTACCCACAACCTAATAATAACCAACAATGATTTGATCTTTGTATGTGTCAAAAGACACAAGCAATGGCAGTGTAGTATCAAAAGATACTAGTTTGAAATTTGATGTTTGTTGCTTGAATTGACTTGATTCTCGATGCTTGTCTTGTCCTTCAACTTGAGTACCCTCCTTGCTGATGTGATGGATATATTTTACTTGAATCCTTGCTAGAAACTGAGATGGGAGCTCAGATCAGAGTCGCAAAACCTTCCAATGGAGTGAGAAGAGTGAGATGGAAGAGGAGCTTGATGATGATTCTTGATTGTATATTCCAAGTCTTCCAAAAACTCCACAAATGTCTTCACCTTGATGTTTATCACTAAGTAAGTTAGTAAATTAGAGTGGCAATGTCTTATTCCAAGTGGAAGGAGAGAGAAAATGAAGAAATGATGAGTTTTTTATGAGCTTGAGTTCAAAAGCTATGGAGGACTGTGTTAGGGTTTCAAATCCATCTAATAAAAATGATGACAATAGCTCGATCCGATGGCCATTTGAGCTTATATTTGGTGAGAGGATAGCTCATAGGTTAGGCTTTGAATGCCCCATGATCAGCATCAACATTGTGTACTTTATTTATGGTGCAAATTGTACGACGTAAAGATGGCACAAAATAGGCAGCGATGGCAAAATCACATACTGATGGCTTGAGTGATCACCAATGTTTGACTGTGATGTACTAGGGACCTTCACCCCAGGAGTAGAGGAATGTTTCTCCAAAAGGAATTGTGAGCTGAAATGGCCTCTATGAAGAGATCCAAGGGCTCAAAGGAGGCAGGGTGCAGATTGGCTATGGCTGCCACAAGGTGCACTAAACATGAAGTTGAAGAAATGAAGTCATGCACTGATCTTGAGTTGGATGTGAGCTGGGCAGAGATTGAGAGGAACCAAGAGAGGTTGGACATGCCCGTCTGGGCTCTGATACCATGTGGAAATGTGTGGGATCTAGGACATGGCAATGAGCTATGGTGGATGAAAGAAGAAGAATGAACTCATGATGATAGAGACACTCAACTTGATTCTTACACAAGTGAATTAGGTTCCAATATGGAAGCTTGGACTCATAAACACAATCTTGTGTAGGATTGACAAAGATAAGACACTTAACTGAAAGTACAAAGCATCATGACATTGTATTCATTCTATATCAAAAGTGGTAGTCAAGTACAATGCTTTATAGTTGTTGGATGGCTATAGTTTTCCCTCTTTATGCATATGGGATTCCTGGAGCCTACATGTCTTCAGCCCAAAATGCCTCATACAAAGAGGCTACATTAGGTGTGATTGCAAATATCTCAACACAACTTCAACTGATCTTGTCTCTCTTCAATTATCTCCATTCTCTTCTCAAGCTCACTTATCACATTATGACAAGCCCTTGCCCCATTTCCACAAAAATACCCCATTCTATTATTTAAACCTCACATGACATATTCGAAGCAAAAAAACATCCAATATTCTTCCTTTTTTTAAATTTAAAATTATTTATATTATCAAATTTCAACTTAGAATAGGTTTTTCTTAGCATTTTCTCAACACACCTTTGCCTAGGCTCCCCAACATGAGGGGTTGCATACAACACCACCCATGATGGTGTTGAATGATAAAATGACTTCTATTTTTTTGTTTATTTTTGTTATTTTTGTGGGTTGAATGGTTGATTTTACATGATGATTGATTTGTGTGGAAGTGATTTGAGAGTATTTTGGATAAGGTGGAATGGTTTTGATAAGCTCATGATGTTTTTGAGTAGAGAGATGAGGTTATGTGATATTCTATTATATTCTATTGATGTCCCGATAGTGTCTGATTGGTTCTGATAGCTTTTGTTTTGCTCTATTTTTCTTCTATATGAAGGATGGAGTAATGATTGTCTACGTTTGAGGTTTTTTGAAAGCTCATTGAATGGTTTTTATTGGTTTTAGTTGAGCTGAATGCTTTTTGTTGACCTTTTGTAACCCTCTGTTGAGCTTCTCTAGAGCCTCTATTCCTATTTCGTTCTATTCTATATACCTTTGTATGTGTTCTATTGGATGAGGGTGTAGTATGGGAAAGTTTTCTAACCTTGGAAAGAGGTGAATGCAAGTTCAAAAGAGCTCAAATAAGTGGAAGAAGTAGTTGCTAAAGACTCAAGTGAAGACTGGAGTAAAGTGATAGTGATGAGCTATGAAGAGTCACTGTAGTGGCTCTGGTGACCTTTCATATCAGACATACCTCTTGGGAGGGGTATCCATGACCAAAGAAGGGTTATTGTGAGTTATTATTGAGTATTTTAGTGAGGATATGATGTACCATTGAGAGAGTGTGTGTGTATGTGTGTGTGTAAGTGAGTGAGTGAGTGAGTGAGAGATAGCCAATTCTATGCAAGACACTGTATCTACCTATGAGAGATTGTGAGAGAAAGTTATGGAATCTTTGAAGATTAATAAAATGTGATATCTTTCCATTCAAAGTGGAATATTATTTTGTGTTTTTGTTTTCTATCAAATAATTCTATGAAGAATATGAAGAGCATTATGGATTTTGTTCAAGCTAAAGCCGTGGGAGAATTGTTTCTATGAAGCTGTGTGAAGATTTCTTATTCGTGGTGTTCTTTTCTTTGTTGAGATCAATCAAATATGAAAAATATAATTGTTGATAGTAAATATAGATTTTATTGCAATAGGAACCCCCACTTTCTTGATGTTCCCTTTGGGGCTCCATGTTTTTTGTGCACAGTCGAGGAAGACTGCCATCAACAAGCATCAAAGAGATTAAAAATGAAGAAAATGGAATTACCAAGACAAGAAGAATTCAATGGATGCTTGAAATTTTCCTTCTACCACTGAAGAATTGGATATTCTCATTGCCAAATCCACTTTCTATAAGAAGTTTATCCCATAATAATGGAAACATATTACCATCATGATGCAGGCTCTATGTGGTGGACTATTTCCTCTTTGTGCTGAAGCAACAAAGACATGCATCTTGGTGGCAAACTGTTTGGGAACAAACTAAGGTGAAAATGCCTATCTCATGAATGGAATCCATACTGATGAAGAGATGGACTAACCATCACTTAGATGAAGCCATCCAGAAGAAGGGAGTTTTTCTTAGAGGTCTACAACCAAAAGTTTGCAAGTTTGTGGAATTGAGAAGACCAATCAATCTGCAAGCTGTAGTGGAAGGTGCAAGACTGTATGATGAAGTTGAAGCAAGGCTGTCAATGACCTCAGGAAGATGAGTCTTGCCTACTCCCATGCTAGAAATGGAATACCCACCAAACGCAATCCCTGGGACAGTTCCCTATCCCTACCCCTAGATGCAAAAATTGGTGCAGTACAGTGCATCGAATCCCGAGTGGCCATAGACAACACATGCCTCAAATGATAGTTCAACCATAACAGCAGTGGCCTCAAGCAGTTTTCCCATTGGTGACTCAACAACAGTGGAATCCTACCAATTGGAACCAACAATCCCAAGTCTCAATAGGAGCTTTAAATTAGAACTAGAATAGAGAACCCTCTGGATCAACTCAACTAGTGTATGCAATGATTACGAAAGCTTCCCAAAACCCTATTGCAAGTACTCTAGGAGGTACAAATTTGAAGGAATACTTGTCCAATTGAGTCGCAAGAATCAAGAAGGAGCTTAAGGATGTGATTACAGAATAGCTAGATGCTGAAGGTGAATACCGCCAATATATCCACTCCTACGAGAGGTGGGAGAGATGTGATGCATTCTAATGCATGGTGTGGAAAGTGCCATCAAGTGGGATATTTAGCCACTAAATGTACCCAAAAACCAACCATTCATGGGGCCTTGCATTCGTACTGTTTGAGGAAGAACGATACAAAGGATGTCTACTCTCTAAAGGAGATGCACGAAAGAAGAAAGAAAGATGAAGAAGTAAGGTTCAACTTGCTGGAATCCAAGATGACCACCCACGATATCGGACCAAAGCCTAGGGAGTTTGACCCTAATTTTGATCCAAGGAGGTTTCCCTCTCAATTTGCGATTGCCTAGAGATCAGAGGTGGAGTGCTACAGATGTGGAGAAAATGGTCATATCTCACCAAACTATCCAAACCCTAGAAGGCCTATGGACTACAAAGCCTTATGCAATCAATGCAAAGGAGAAGGCCACATTGCCAGAGTCCAAGTCCCAACTCTTATAAAAGTTACTCCTGATACCCAACAAAAGAGCCAAGAACCTACTTCCAATTTGGTGGAATTGGAAGTTGCACCAATAACGCGTGCAAAGAAAGGAGAAACTGTGGTTCCAAAGGAGAACATTCCCTTTGCCAAGACAGTGAAGTTCAACCTTCCCAAGGAAAAACAGAACAGTGCAGCGCAGAACAATGTAGTATAGAGCACTACGAAGCCACATAGAGCTACATAGACAATTGAGAGATAGGACCAAATGTCCAGGAGATAGAGGATGCTGAAGTACCTCATCAAGGAGAAGAAGTGTAGATGTTGCTCCTCCTAGAAGAAAAAGGGAAGTTAAAAGTGGATGTAGCCCCATTCCCTAGCTGATTGGAGAAGCCTGTGCATGCTATCAAAGACTATAACTTGGTCAAAGACCTAGACACTTTTAAACCTAATCTAACATTTCAACATTTGTTGATTTTTTCTCCTAGCTCTTGAAAGAAATTCAAAAGCATACTAATAAGAAAACAAGGCTTACGGATTGCTCCCTCCACAACAACCAAGTCTAACAGAACCCTAGAGCCTGTGAAGGAAGAAAATATAGCTAACACCTTTTGGATCTTAAAACCCTGGAGATTAGCATATGGATTGAAGGATGCTTTATAGCTGATGCATTGATTGATGGAGGTTCATCAGTAAACATAATTATGGATGTGACAATGAAGGATCTAGGCTTGCAAGGAATGTAGCCTATGCAGTGGCTTATCAAACTGGCAGACCAAAGCAAAATCAAGCCTTTGGGCATTCTTTTGTACATGAAGACAACCCTCATAGGAAGATATTATTGGTTGCAATAGCAGTAGTAGTAGTAGTAGTAGTAGTAGTAGTAGTAGCAGTAGCAGTAGCAGTAGCAGTAGCAGTAGCAGTAGCAGTAGCAGTAGCAGTAGCAGTAGCAGTAGCAGTAGCAGTAGCAGTAGCAGTAGCAGTAGCAGTAGTGATAGAAGAAGAAGAAGAAGAAGAAGAAGAAGAAGAAGAAGAAGAAGAAGAAGGAGAGAGAGAGAGATGTTTAGTTAAAGGAAAGTTAAAGGAAAGGAAAGAGGGAGAGGAAGAGAGCAAAAGAAAGAAGGAGAGAGAGAATAAACATGAAACATAATAAAGAAAGAGAGAAAGAGAGAGAGAGGGGGGGAGAGGAGAATGAATGGATAAAAAACAAAGAGAGGGTAAGATCTTGTTCTTTAATTTCTTCTTTTCTTGTTTGTAGTAGTAGTAATAGTAGTAGTAGTAGTAGTAGTAGTTCTTCAATTTCTTCTTTTCTTGTTTGTAGCAGTAGTGGTGGTGGTGGTGGTGGTGGTAGTAGTTCTTTAATTTCTTATTTTCTTGTTTTTTTATTTATTTTTGTTTTTGTTGTTGTTGTTTTTGTAGTAGTAGTAGTAGTAGTAGTAGTAGTTCTTCTTCAATTTCTTCTTTTCTTGTTTGTAGTAGTAGTGGTGGTGGTGGTGGTGGTGGTGGTAGTAGTAGTAGTAGTTCTTTAATTTCTTCTTTTCTTTTTTGTTTGTTTGTTTTTGTTGTTGTTGTTGTTGTTGTTGCTGTTGTTGTTGTTGTTTTTATAGTAGTAGTAGTAGTAGTAGTAGTAGCAGTAGTAGCAGTAGTAGCAGTAGTAGCAGTAGAAGAAGAAGAAGAAGAGAGAGAGAGAGAGAGAGAGGTTTTGTTAAAGATTCTCATTTGGTGTATTCAAGAAGGTGAGTACTAGTAGTATTAGTGATAGTAGTATAGAGAGAGAGAGAGAAAAAGAGAGAGAGAGAGAGAGAGAGAGGTTTTGTTAAAGGTGCAAATAAAGGAAAAAAGTTGGCGAGGTCCGGTGTAATACCATGGGACGGGAAACACTCCGACTGGTTGGCGGAGACTTTACATACATTAATTTCATTGAGTTACAAGAGAAGGAATCCCTTCTCAAACAATTTAAGAAAGAAAAAAAGAACGATAACAAAAACATCTTGTTTGTTGTAACGTACACCAAATGGAAAAAGATGAAGGCCATGATGTTCAAGATTGCAAGGCATATCTTAATCAATGTGTCCCATGTCCTTGCTCTCAATTAAGATGAAAACTAGATGAAAATGTCAATTGTCCATAGAACACATACGATGCTTCGGCAAGTTTCAATCAGAGTTCATTGATCAGGTGATCTCAAATTTTGAGGAAATGGTAAGAAAAGTGTATATCAATCATGCATTGTATTCTCAAACTAATTGAATATCATATAAACATTGGATGTGGCCGGAAAATTTATTACAGGGAGGTGACATCTCATCCCAAGGAGGATTGCACCCTTTGCAGTCAATTAGACAAGTTTGTGGGTGTGCGATGTATGGAGTGCCTGAGTCAATCCACCACTTGGAAGGTACTATCCAATCTATACCATCAATACCAAAGGAGACAGGCAGCCTTCTAGACTTTCCTACAATCTTGGAGCCTGAGATGGAGGCAATGATCGATGCATTGATACCCATGGATGTCGAGAAATTGGACCTGCCTAGAGAGAAAGCATCCATACCATTATATGATGGGTGCCAAGTATCTCGCATGGACACTAGTTGCACTCCTAAGTGTGCAAGCAAAATAGGGGTGGAGCGATGCGAGTGTGATCGAGTTGTTCAAGTACCTTGTATGTACACTTCGTTGATTTCTTTTTGGCACTATCATAAAAAAAAATTGTGCTTTTTCAAGGTGTTTTATGATTTTTTTACAGGTTCCACTTGCAAATACCATGCCTGAGTCTCGGATGATGTGCGAATATTTTACGAAAGCTTGGCATGGACTACAACAACATTCATGGATGTAACAACGATTACGTATTGTTTTGAGAAGAATACGAGAATATGGAGACATGTCCAAAGTATGGTGCTCACAGGTATCGACAACACTTGCAAGGGAAAACCATCCCTCAAAAATTTCTTAGACACTTTTTGCTTATCCCTCGCATAAATCACATGTTTTGTACATCCGACATGGCAAGCTTGACAGTGTGGCATGTGCAGAATAGATCCACAGATGGAGTCCAACGAATATCAGCGGATTCACGCACATGAAGCCACATTGACTCTACCTTTCCATGCTTTTCTCGAGAGCCAAGGAATCTTCGACTTGGTCTTGCTATGGATGGCGTGAACCCATTCGGTTTTCACTAAACCTACTACAGTGTGTGGCCTGTAGTTCTTATTAACTACAACATCTCTCCATGGCTTTCTACAAAGAAAGGACACCACATCCTTAGCTTGCTAGTTCCCAACCGCTACAAAGTCAAGAATACGGGCGTGTATCTTCATCCATTAGTCGATGAGCTTAAGATTTTTTGGGAGGAGGGGGTCACTGTGGAAGATATGAGCAAGCGCAATGGTCGACGGTCTGCCAATATTCGATCCATTCTCATGTGGACCATGTATGACTTTTTGGGATTCAGGGAGTGCTCAAGTAAGTAGGCTTCTGTTCTCATTGGTAATATCTATCGTAGCTCATTCAAGTTTGTACCCACTAGATAGAGGTGTTGGGGTAGGTCTGGTTACCTCAGGTTATCATGCATGTCCATTGTGTGGGAAACAATTAGACTCCTAAAGGTTACGAACCATGAAGAAGATGGTATATCAAGGACATGCCGCTTTCTTGCTGAAGGGTCATGAATTGAGGGAAGGTTTTCTTGGACAACCTCCAGCACGAATGAATGCCCAAAGCTGGTACAAGCTGAAAATGGTCCACACGGAGTCATATCCAAACCGAATGCGATGGCTCTCAATTTTCTACAAGTTGTCGTATTGGACCCACTTACAGATCAACCACTTGTTGGATCCCATGCATATTTTCAAGAATGTGGGCAGCTTACTATGGAACCACATCACAGGAAAGAGAGACACTACAAGGGCATGAATGGATTTGAAGGAGGTAGGTAAGATGGAGGCGCTTTGTCGAGTGTTGATGGTTGCTTGTAGATACATCCCGCTCTTTGGGTTTTGTCCACTAAAGAAGAGCACATTATGAAGAAAATTATCAAGTTTGTCCACACTCTGATGGGTACGATGCGTTCTCTCAGGACCGCGTTTTCTAAAGACGACCAATTATCAGGGGTAAAATCCCATGATTGGCATAAGGTATGTCTGATTTGTACTATGAATGGATTGTAAGTGGCCTACGTATTTTGCTATTTGGAGTGTAGTCGTTGTGTGTAATGCTTCTCCATTTGTGGTAGTTTGTACTATCGATCGTGATCGCAAGATACCTTACTCTAGAAATATGTGGGGTGATTTACAGGTTGTCAAATTTAGTGCAATGGATCTTACAAAAGGAGATCAAAACATCCTCTATTGAATCCACAAGGTGGGGAGCAATGGAGACGGTCTGTCTCTTTGAGAAATACCTACCCACCAGCATGCTCACAATACAAACCCACCTTCTAGTGCATCTTGTAAATGAAGTGGAGATTGTTGGACCTGTCCATATGCGATGGATGTTCTTCTTGGAGCGCTTCTTGAAAACCCTAAAAGGCTTTGTACGACAATGAGCTTGATCAAAAGGTAGCATGGCTGAAGGTTGGTTGGTGTCTGAGGCGTTAGTCCAAATTTCACAGTGGCTACCAACGATGGATTCAGACAACAGTATGCTATGGTCGCTGAAGGACGATGATAGACTGACTAGAGATGTGGTGGTTGGAAATGGGGTAGAAAAAAGAATGGATGTTGCAATGGAGGAGAAAGTGAATCGCTTTTGTATGTTGCACCATGCCTCCATGGAGACGTGGCTCGCTAGGTACAAGCAAGCCAGGAAAGATCGGGAAGAAGCACGATTTGAATTTCGATGTAGTACGTGACATCGATTGATTGGATATCCCAAGGGTATGGAGGAGATGCCATGGTTTATGACAATGTGATGGTTACATGGTGACGACGTATTTAGGGTTTGTCATATCTAGATTTTATATGCAACAACTAATTGACTGTTTCAATGTACAGTACAAAATATTAGTGTGGCGTGGTCGTGTGGACAGCATTTCCACGTTGAGCGTATCGAAAAAATGCGCTCCACAATAGATTGTGGTATCATGGCAAAGTTTGAGCAAGAGAGCCAACGACGAGCAATGGAACCAAACACTGTTATAGATGAGATGGAGTATTTTGGAACTTGCTAAGTATTATCACGGTGGATTACCGTAACTTCTCCATGATCCTATTCGATGTGTAGTGGTTCAAAGTGGTACTTGAAGGAGCTGGGGCAATAGTTCGACGAGGTCCATCTGGATTTCTCAAAATAGATTCCAAAAAAAGATGGACGGATTTGCACGACACATTTGTATTGTGGGTCTATTGTGAACAAGTGCATGAACTCATGTTTTTTTAATGTTATCACAACACGGTACATGTCACAAAAGTCAAATCTCTCGTGTATGTGATTTTAAACATGTAATTTTCTATCCAAACCCCCAATAACCTTGATGGTGGTATGTTATACCTTCAGTTCCCTGAAGTGCGAGAGTATATAATCAAAGTAATGTTCCTATTGTAGATGAGGACAATATGCAAATAGAGAGGTCGATATTGCAAGGGGTGGAGACCGTCGAAATCTTGGAGCATGCAAAGGAGACAAAATTGGGTAACAATGATGAAAATACAAGAGTCCAAGAATTATTTTAGAACGAGGTGGACTCACCCTTTTGTGGTGACCTATCTATCAACCTTCCAATGTATGTGGAGTTGTGTCAAGAGATTGACATGGGACCATAGGGTACTTCATACTTAGAGCATCTAGCTACTCAATTCGTTGACAAATCGCTTATAAGGATACATAAGATATGCATTTTAAGTAAGATCATTTTTTTAAGATTTATATTACCTGGCTTTGCTTGATTTATATTGATTATGCTAACATCAATTTTTGTCTATGCAGGTGACCTTTGCGGATATTTGGATCCGCATGATGAGTCGAAGGATGAGTGACGAGGAGCTACAAGAGATCTTCACACATATGTATATAGATCAGATGGCTTGATTCAGAGATATGGTGGACCAGGAGCTATCTCGGGCACCATGAGGCTATTCTATTAGATCTACTTCGGTGCGCTCTAATGCTCCAGTTTCTTATAGATGAGGTCAATGCTCCAGACTTGGGCTAGAGACTTGGGCCGAACAAAGGGATTGGTTCTGGGGGATGCTACGAAGACATAGGTGCAGTGAGCCCGCGATCGGCTCAGGATACAAGTGCTACTTCTCACTCTCGTGCAAGTTTGAGAGAGCATGGCTTAGGTGGTTGTTGTGGAGGTACCAACACAGTGTCTTTGTCTTGTCGTTCTACTGGAGTTGCATCACCTATGGGATTTGTCACACATGTGGGGACGTCTACTCCAGTCACTCCAACTTTTGCTCTCAATCGTCTACAGGTGGCACCCCTATGGGTACTACTCCGAGAAATACTACCCCTGTAGGTACACCAAGTGTACAGGGGTCTCTTGGATATTTGCCTAAGAGTGTAGTCGCAGGTGGGAGACGACACATCTTAGGCATACCCTAGAGTGGTATGGATACTTTTAGATGATAATAGGATAGGAGCCATTATCATGAATGATGAGGAGAGGAGGGTGATGGCTCGTATAAGAGAGTTGTGCCAACAAGTTTTTCGACACAACTTCTTAGATCAATGGAACAACATACTAGAGGGGAGCAAGGACTACATAGTAGCATCCTTGCATGAGGAGTTTTCGGTACATGCTGCAACAGATAGGTTTTCCACTAGCTAGATGATGGAGTGCATATGTACATACATGTCACACAGATGATCGGACACACTCAAGGCACTTAAGAGTGGGACCTCAAAGCTCGAGTGGCTAGATGCAGATGACTGGCACCGACTCAAGGAGGAGGCTACAAAATTCTCTAGGACGTTGGAGACAGCAACGTGAGGCAGCAAGGGCATGACTGGAGGCAAGAGTGGTCCATCATCTTGGGAGTGGCATCCACATGACTTATCTGGAGGACTTTGTAAGTTTTTCTTTTATTCTACTTGCTTCTTTTTTTTTGCAATATCCCTTGTACTGAAAATCGTGTTTTTAACAATTCTATTTTGTTTTCTTTATAGCACTCCATTACAAACCATGATCCCACCGCCCTAGAGACTCAATATGCAGAGAAACACAGTCTCACTGCATTGATTGATCAATTGTATGGACGTAGCGGCCCAATAAGTCACTCATCTTTCTTGTCTATAGTTACTAATTTTAATCAAAATGTATTATTGTATGGTGGACTAATGTGTAGTTGTTTCTTTTTTGCAAAGTCCGTTCGATACTCCTTTGCAACGAGATGAGCTTTCGGATGGCGAGGATCTATAGCTCGCTCTTGGATCCATGGAGTGTACATTCTCTTCTTTTTTGGTCATGTGATTTATGTAGGCATTTTCTATGCACTATGTTATTATCATCATTTGTATCTTGCCATGATTGTATCATCGCTTTCATTACACGATCTTGTATTTATTTTATGTATCAATCTTATGGATTCATTTATTTTATGTATCAATCTTATGGATTCTAGTACACTTTACATTCATTTAGACGAGCATTGTACACTTTACTAAAACTCTTTTGTATGACTCAAATAAAGCACATAGTGTTATTTGTGGCAGGGCAACTTGTATTTTACACAATCTTGTATTTATTTTATGTATCAATCTTATGGATTCTAGTACACTTTACATTCATTTAGACGAGCATTGTACACTTTACTAAAACTCTTTTGTATGGCTCAAATAAAGCACATAGTGTTATTTGTGGTAGGGCAGCTTGCTGCCCTCCTACCACCAAAAAAAAATTCCATGTAACTGTCACTATTAGCATCGCAAATTTAGCTACATGCATCGCTATTATCATCATAGTTTTCATCGCAAAGCATCGCTATCAGTGTCGCATTTGCGGTATTGATAGCAACGCATATAGCGAGATGATAGCAACTATTCTATGGCATCACTAACACCAACGTTCTTTGTGAAGATGGGGGAAATTTTTTTATGAATATTTTTGTCACTTTGAACGTTAGTAGAAGGCCTATATCTTGTAGTGAAAGCAGTGTTTGATTGAGGCACCCATCCTGCAACCTCCTGATTGGACGAAGGAGTTCCATGTGCACACTAATGTGTCATTTGAAGGCCTAGGTGTAGTTTTATACCAAAAGGGCCCCTTGAAGTTAGATCAACCTATCTATTATGCCAGCCAAAAAGTAACTGACAGAGAAAGAAACTACATAGTGATGGAGCTTGAGTGCCTAGCTATGGTGTTTGCCATGGAGAAGTTCTAACACTACCTACTATTTCGACGCACTTCAAATTCTTGTGGACCATGAAGCCCTATCCTTCCTGATAAATAAGGCCGATGTGAAGGGAAGAATGATGAAATGGCTCCTTCTATTTCACGAGTTCGACTTTGAAGTGGCTACCATACCCTATTGCTCTTATGTCCTAGGCTGATCATCTTTCATGAATCCCTTAGAGCGATGCAGAAGAGCATGATGATCCATACCTTCTTGATGCTTCCCTATTTCTAGTTGAAATTGTTAACCCATGGTACACAGATATAGCCAACCTCCTGGAAACCCAATAGTATCCCCCTGGTGTCTCGAGCCATGAGAAAAAGAAGCTTCTATTGGAATCAGTCCCCTACACCTTGTTAGGTGGTTCTTTGTACAAAAAATGCAAGGACAAAGTATTGCGCAGATGTATTGTAGGAGATGAGATTGAAATCATGCTGAAAGCATGCCATGGTGGTGATCCCTATGGCAGACACTTTACAAGAGAAGCAACAGCCAGAAAGGCCTTGCTTGTAGGATATTGGTGGTGGACCCTCCACAAGGATGCCTATGACTACTACAAACAGTGTGATGTCTATCAATGAATGGGAAAGCCTCGTAAATCCACCGCCATGCCACTACAACCAATCCTTCCCCTAAAGTCGAGAAATGGGGAATTGATTTTGTGGGCCCTATTGATCCGCCAACTAGAAGGAAACTGAACAAATACATCTTGGTGTGTACAGACTACATGGCAAAGTGGTGTAAAGCCAAAGCTCTGAAGCGGGATGATGGCAATAGTATGGCCATGTTCCTGTATGAGAATATTATCACCCATTTTGGTAGTCCCCTAGAACTCGTAAGTGACAAAGGTATGCACTTCCTTAACAAGATTATGGAAGAATTGACAAAGCTGTACAAGATATGCCATCATAACTCCACACACCTATTACCCCAGAGCCAACAACCAAGTCAAAGTTACCAATCACATCCTCTATTCAATTCTGATAAGAACGATTGCTGCATAACATCGTGATTGGGATGATCGACTTATAGAGGCGTACAGAACCTCCCATAAGGCCACTACAAGACAAACCCCTTTCCAACTAGTGTATGGAACAAAAGCCATCTTTCTTGTTAAACTCAAGCTACCCTCTCTGTGCATGGCTATCAAAGAATTCTTGGGAGATGACAAGTCCCTGCAACACTCTCTCTTGTACCCAAAATGTCTAGATGAGACTCGTAGGATGGCCTTACAATGTATGGAAACCACGCAAGCCCGCAGAAAGGCCTATCATTGACAGCTTCATCAAGCAAAAAGAGTTCAAGAAAGGTGACTTAGTCCTGGCTTATGATTCGCAATTTGGCAAGTTTCTAGGCAAGCTTCAATAACAATGGATGGGCCCCTATAAAGTACTTGCAATCAACCCTAGTGGCTCTATCCAAGTCTAGATAATCGATGCTTCAAATTATCTTTTTCTTATTAATGGCTATTGCCTCAAGACGTATTACCCTCCCTGGGGATCTTGACAATCATCGCCGATAGCTCCCTCATTCCTTGCACAATGGTCAATATGGCTTTACCTAATGCTCTTGGTAGCCCTCTTGTTGATCTTGATGTTGTGGCTTTGTTTTGTTAGTCCCTCACAGCCACCTTCCACCCCTCCTTGGCTTCCTTTCCTTCTGATGCATCAGAGGTGGTGAGGATGGTTCTGATACATGGTGTTCTTGTCATTCTCATCTATCAAAAGAAAAGAAAGAATATATATATATATATATATATATATATCGATCATGGGGAAAAAAGACTTCAGTCCCTGTCATGATGACCTATTCTTTGAGAAAATGTGCAAATACCCTTGGGAGTAGGGCAAAAGAAAAGAAAAGAAATGGAAAAATAAGAAAACAAATACAAAACTGTTATGGGAGAAAAGAAATAAATTCTGTGTCATAATAGACCTTGTTCCAAGAAAAGGTGGCACACACCCTTGGATGGGAAGCTAGCTGTGGAAAAGGTGGTAACACCTCGCAGTCTAGGATAGCAGAACTCTTGCAATAGAAGTTCCAAATCCGCCTCCCTTAGTGCAGTGGATCCGATAACCTCATAGAGTGCTTTTGATTCCTCCAACAAATGATGTTTCTCCTATGCAATCCAAGTACCAGACTTGTTGGCTACCTCCCTCAATATGCCTCTTCATCAACTGATTCACATTGACATCATAAACCAGACAAAGCTGATCTTCATCACAATTTGAGCTTTCATCCTAACTGGATGGGGATGTGAGTATGGGATGCCCTTTGTATTCATCAATAGAGCGAGAGATAGGGGGTGGAGGGAGTGGCCAGTCCTTGCCCTTTATATCCAAGAGAGAGGTGAGATGTGTGAATGGAGTGTTGCACACACGGGATGGGCCTCTCAATGCACAAAGCACAAAATTGTTCCTGTCCATGGCATTATAAGACTCCTTGGCCTTCCTTTCTGGCATCATATGCCGGCACAGGGCAGGATGAATTATTGCACCATCAATTGGGCACAAGGCATACAACCTTCACACAAGTGTCAGTGAGGATTCAATCAATAGGATGTGAGGAACTCGGTTGCCTACTGTAATCATCAACAGAGCATGAGATAGAGGGGGGGCTGAGCGTGATTGATTTTCCTTCATCAACTGAGAGGTGAGGATTGAGGAACATTTCGACACTTGGAGACATGTACGTTCTTGTTTCCCTATGCACACACAGAACAAACCTCCTCCGCCATCACTCTACACCTCATTCTCTTTGGCACATTGCACAATAAGGCTCCGTGGCCTTCCGTCTTGCACCTATGCCAAATGGGTTGGGACGCACTAATGTACCATCAAATGTGCACATTGGCATACTCCCTCTGAACCATTCCCTTTGTCGATTTCTAAACTAGATTTGAGCTACGGGTTTCACTCATTATTCCTCGTGTGACATGAGCCATGGGTGAGCGACTGATCTATCATTTCCACATGAGTGGCAGTTGAGATTGAGTGATGTATACCTCGCCATCGACAACCTAACCAATGTTTCAACATCAAAGTTACCTCCCTAGGTGATGCTACATGGTCCTTGCCATGCTGGACAAGTGCGATATGGCGATCAATGGTACCTCATGCCGACAACAACAATCCTTCATGCGACAGTGATGGTTTTCCTCAATCATTTTCAAATCAAGCCAAGTTTTTTTAACCCTACCCTTTTGATTTCAAGAGCATGTCATGTTTTAAGTGTGAGGATGTATGTGTATGGGTTATGATCCCGTGTTAGGACCCTGTTGCATTGATAATTTGATCTATTAAGGTCTTAAGTGTGGGGACACATCCCAGCACGTCTGTTATGCATACCGTTATGCATACCCTTACAGGAACATCCCTCTCGAAAAATTTGAGCATCCCACATCCTAGTCCTACCCTAATGGGATCCCTTCCCCGCCCATCCATCCTCTTTTCAACCCTTTTTGGGGTTGTTCTTTGTCAATTTTCCTTTTTCCTTTGTTTTGTCACTTTTCCATGTGAACACACCCTACCTTCACCAAACTTCCAATCAAACCTTACAACCCTATTCATCCCTTCAAATTGGCTAGTTTTCCTTTTTACAACCCCCTGTTCCAAGCCCGAATCATGATTTATTAATTTTTGACGAATTTTCTATTCATTTAACGTGTTTCCATGCAAATACACCTTTTTTTTGCTTTGGAACTATAATCTGATGTGACAGTCCTACCCTACACCTTCCTTGGGACCTTCTTCCTTTTTACTTCACATCATTCTAATGTACAATTTTTTTGTTATTAATTTTTTCGTCTTTTCGAGAATTTTTGTGTGCATTTTTTATTGTTTTTCCATGAGAACCTACATTAATCACCTCAAATTTTAATTTTGGATTGAATAATCATGTCCAACTTGGTCCCTTGCATGATTTTCCTTTTTCCCCCAACTTGATCTGGCCTATCGATTTTATTTTATTAATTTTTTTGTGTGTTTTCATGCTATGTTTTCTTCCTTTTTCCATGTGAACACCCCCTAACACCATCAAAACTATGTTTTGACGTGACAAACCTATCCCACACACTTCCCCTGACATTTTTTTCTTTTCATTGCTCCCTGTTTTGATGCACAATTTTTTTGTGTATTAATTTTTGATTCTGTTCTTGGTATTTTTGCCGTTTTTCCATGGGAACGCGCTCTACCATCCCCAGAACCGCCTTCGTCCTTACCTATCCTGTCTAACATCTTCATGCAGACATTTTTTGTATTCACCTTGTCAGGTTTCAACTGTCGAATCTTTCCATATTAATTTTTGTTTCCAATTTCGTGTGCATTTTTATGGTTTTTCCCATGTGAACGCATCATATGCTTGTCAGAACTGATTTCTCATCTGCCTCGCCTATCGGGCATGTTATTTTGCATACTTTTCCTTCTTTCCACATTTCATTCTAGTAGTTGGATTTTTTGAAATTACTTTTCTATAAATTTACATTTCAATATTACGTGTGTTTGCACACGAACATTCTTGATTTCGACTTCTCAGGAGTGTTGACACGTTCGTCCCGCCGTCCTCCACCCATATGTATTCCTACACGTCCTCTCAATCCTTGGAACAACTTTTTTTAAAAAAACATACCAAACACCTTTTTTTAAAAAAACAACAACAATAACAAAACAAACAAAAATAATAATCACCAAAAAAAAAATACACCCCCCCCCCCCCCCCCCCTTAATGACCCCCTCCTACCCCTAATAGACTGCCCTACCCTATTTTCTACCCCCCATCCCCTTTCCACCCCCCTTCACTTTGTGACCCTCCCACTTCCCCTAATGGGTCCCCCCCTCCCTTTGTAACCCCCCCATCCCCTAATGGGCCCCTACCTGCCCTATGCCGCTTCCCACCTCCCCCCCTACCCACCTGTGTCCTCCCTCTCCTCCCTCTCCTTCCTCTCCTACCACCTCGGCCCATGCATCGACGCACCTGCAAAAGTGCCACCGCGCTGCCTGAGGTCCCGCAGCCGTCGCATGGCAATGCCGCCACAAGTTCTTGCCGCCGCCGCCGCCGCCTGACAGTGCTCACGCCGCTGCAATGGTTCCCTCCGCCACCCACCACATTTGCTACAATCTCGCACGGCTCGTCCACCACCCCAGCCAGCTTAGCAGCAGCTTGCCAGTGGTCGTTGCTGCCGCCAAGTCCGCCGGAACTGTCGCCTGAGGCACCTGGGCTGCCTAACGTGTTGCACCCACCCTCCTTTCCTTAGCGCCCTGCTACTGGAAGTGCCAGCTTGCTACAGGTTGAATCATCGTTGCCCTGTCGTCAGCTGCCTACTTGTGCTGCCTCACTGCGCTTCCTCCTCCATCGTGCCTCCTTCCCATCCTCCCCTCCCCTTTCCTCCCCACCCCAGTTGCCTGCCCACCCACCCCTTCGGTAACCTGCCCATCTCCTCTTCATTTTCCTTTTTTTTTTTACAAACATTAAAATTCACTTCTATTTAATATAACAACAACAAAACAACCGAAAGCCCCCCACACACCTTCCCTTTACACACACACACACACACACACACATATCCCTTTTTAATTAAAAAACAAAAAAACACAAAAAATCAAATTTTAAACCCACAATTTTGCTTATAATCCATAAACCCCCCCTTTTCCCTCACCTTACCCCCACGATTATGGCCTCACGTTTCTTACTCCCTCTTTGGTGCATGACCACTCCTTTCCTCCATGTCGTGCGCGTGTGTGCCTCCTTAGGCCTTGTTTGCGTGCAGGCTTTGTACATCTCCTGACACAAAACCAATTAATTGAATGAGAAACTCTTATTTTACATATAAATTCTTTGAAAATTTATTTTGCCACTCAAAAAATGGCTAGAAAAATTTTTGAAATTTCAGGAAAATCTATCAAAAATAAACAAGAAAATATTAACCCAATATTCATATCCAAATTCATTAATATTGGCAAACATTTTCAGCTCATTGGATTTTCTTATTGGATTACATTGTGATTGCATCATCTCCATTACTGATAGCGCATTCAGACTGTGCTTGCATACACACCCCTCCTAGGTATTTCTTTTCTTTCCTTTTTATTTTTTCTACCCCAAAATCTACAATTAATTATTAAAAGGAATCATGATCATCACATTTTCACGTGCATCCGCGCTAAATACACACACATTTTTTAATTAAAATCAACCCATTGTTCACTAAGCACATGCTTCGTGCGCTATAGACACAATTTATTTTAACTAAAAATGAACCAGTCGTCACCAAAAAAGCACACACTGACAAAAAAGTGGCCAACACACAATTAATTTTTAATAAATGAATTTGGATTTAGAGACTGACAGCAACACTCTCACGACACAAAATAAAAATGAAACCAAGGTAGAAGCGTGCAAAATCTATGCACATGGCTATGCCATTAATCTCAAAACTACAACAGAACCTGAAATCTCTCTCTTATTGATAAATAGAAACATTGTCTTCATCATCTTCATTAGATATTGTCATTTCCATCACTCACAAGAAAGAGAGAAAGGAGGGGGAAAGGGAAAGAGAAACTTTTGCACTGAGGAGAGAGGAGAGAGAGGACAAATTGTTGCACCACTAAAAGGGAGAATATGCGATTGGAGAAGAGAGAGGGAAGGGAAAGAGGCACATAACCACTCGTGCACTCCACCCCACCTCTTCCCCAAAAAGCACACCCCTTCGTATTTTATTATTTCTTTGAAACTTTGATACACTTGATATTATAAGGCCTTTGGCCTTTAATTTTGAGTATTCCTATCCTTTACAAATGCGTGCACGTAACACTTGAAAGCATACCATTGACTTTAATAGATGTGGCCCCCCTCCCCCTTATGTGGGATATTATTTTAGTGATTTTGTAACAATGTACTGGTTATCTTTTTTACAGAAAATGAAAATATGGTGTATGTATAGATTTTTTGTGCTTCTTTTGGTGTCATCAAAGACCCTCACTCAAGGTCCGAAGTCTCCGAGCTACTTTAAAAGCATCGTGTCAAACTCAATAATTTTTAAATAAATGATAATAAGGAACCTCTATTTTCTTTTTAAGGTTTATTACTTAATACAATTTCATATGTTATTAATACTTTTATTAAAATGAATCATTCATTATATTTCCTTTCCCTACATTGCACATTTCCCATTTTAATGAACTCGCTTCGTGGGGATGGAAACGGTGGAGTCTTGTCTAGTCCCTCTTGTCCATGATGGTCAAAGAGTTTGAGTGTCATGTCGGTATGGTTAGTTCTTATGTGATTCTATATTTTTGTTTTTCTCATATTGACGAGTCAGGGTATAGTATGTATTTTTCTTTTTATTTTCTGCCTCATACGAGATTCCGGGTGTCTGTTTATCTGCATAGCATGAAGCTTTCGATTGCACGTGTGTAGAGGTCATACCAAATTTTTCCTAGGATATGGACTACTTGGGATAGTTAGTCAGTCGGTCAAGTTGTGTGAGTTTATTATGATCAATATTATATATTCCTATCATGTTGTTTTGCAAGCATTCATTGTGATTGTGTGTGTGTGTGTGTGTGTGTGTGTGTGTGTGTGTGTGTGCGCGCGCGCGCGCGCGCGTGCATGCCTTAAACCCCTCCCCCAATCCAATATGTGCCTTTGGCATCTCATGATTATTCCTTGTTGCTAGATTCGAACCTTGTTGCTCAATTGGGATTATCCAAGTTTGTAGGCCTTTCCTTACTGCTAGTTCCAAATGATCCTGACATTTGTGATCAATTTTTAACCTCTTACAGTAAGAGGTCTAGTCATGTTTGTGGTACAACTATTCTTATGACGCCTAAGAGTCTATGGAAGGCTCTTTCTTTGCCATATCGTGGGGAGTCCTTCCCTGCTATTTATCAAATGTTTTCCAACGATGATATTTTAAAGCTCTTACAAAAGCAGACTCCAAATGTTTTGGATCCAAAGAAGGTTATTACCATGTTAGTGGTCAGCGTCTCTATGATTTCCAATTCCCTATGGAATTAGTTGTGCCAATTTCTTCAGGATAGGTTTATACCTGCTACCAAAACCCTGTCTCATTACCTCTCCACGGAGTTGTTCACACCTTCTTGTGGTCCTGAAGGGTATTACCATTGATTGAAGTACCTATCTCCTAGCAAAGATGGATCAACATTTTCATTAGAGCTACTAGAGGAAATGTGACTAATGTCACCTTTGGATCATACCTTTGTGTATTTCTAATGCATGCTGCCCCTGCAAAGAAGTCCCTTTACCTCGACTTGATCCTCCAAAGGTTCCTCCTCCTCCTCATGAAGATGATGATGTGATCATTGAGGATGATGATTCTCCCCTACCTCTAGTCATTCAGAGAAAGCACTTGAAACGAGCTACTGAATCAATGATAGTTTCTACTCCTTCAGTTCCAATTACAATTCCTGCTCAATCTTGCAGCACACTACCTACCTTTCTTCAAATGCCTAATATTTTTTGAGCCCATAGGGATGGTATGCTTGGACATTTCTATTCCTCTATGCAACGCATGGTAACAGAAGATGGCATTTCATTTTTGTGCAAGGATATCCATCATTGAATTGAGCTTTCAGCTACTGCCTATATCCAATAGCTTTCTTCTTATTTTTATGAAGAAGTTTTTTAGTATAAGGAGGATTTGTATAAAGCTAATACTGAGTTAGCTTCTACTCAAGAGAAATTTTTTTACCTCTGTATACAAATGGAGCATCCAAACTAAGATCGTGGATACACAAAAAGATGAAATCTCTACTTTGACAACTCAGTTGACAAAAACTCAGTCCCAAGTGCTACTATAATAGAGGAGAGGGATAGGTTATAGAAAGAGATTCAAGAGATGAAAGCTATGATAGCTACTCAAACAGAGAAGCTTAAATCCACTACAACTATCCTAGACCAGAGCAATGCTTAGATTCAGTAACTCAAGGATCAGTAGTCTCAGTCTCGCTCTTCTTCACAGAGCCCTGTGTAGCTAGTTCCTTCTTTGTCATGTGCAGACTTAGCAATTCTTCAAAGACAAGCCACATTATATCCTTTGTTCTAGGCTAAGGTAGAAAGACTTTAGTCTTGAATGGATTTGATGTGGTCTTCATTTGAGCAATTCTAGGAATATGTTCCTCCAGATCACTCCTTTTTTGTGCATTATCAACAACAGAAGTTGGCCTTCTACATTAAGCTTTCAACGATGGATTTAGATGGAGTGGGGCTTGATCTTTTGACTTGTTGATTGAAGTAGTTCGAATGGTTTTTAATGACTTTGTGACTTCAAATACTATGCTTCTATCTTATATGTATTTTCGAGGTGATTTGCTTATTCTAAACGATGAAGATTTAGCTTGGTATGTTGGGGATATGGTACTATAAGCTATTTTGTATGTCAAACATTTGGAGTTGCGGATAGATGATATGTTTCAATGTTATTCCTCCAAAGTGACTAATTGTCCTAAGAGTTCGTGTCATACCATGATTGACTCTATAATTTTGAATCAATGCCAGACTAAAGCTTCACCTCATACACAAAACATTAAGCAACTGAGAGTGGATCTTTTAGCTCATCTTGCCAAGCAACACCCATTTGATTCCTTTTTTTTTGTTAATCTTATCATCATAGATCCACCTTAGGTCTACTAGTACCTTATCTATCTCTTTATCAACAAATGGCTCATAGGTATGACACTTATCTTTCCCTTTATCGATCTAACCCCCATTTCATTTTACCTCTTCTCTTTCAACCCCAAGGTGCTCCTCAAATTCCTAGCTTTACTTATTGTTCTTTCATTGAAGATCATGTCTTTTCCCCTTCTCCTTCTTGTCCTTCCCTATCTATAGGGTTTCTCTCCACTTTTCCTACCTATCTATTAACACCTTTCTTAACAAATTCTCCTAAAATTTTAGCTAATCCCTCTTTAACTCATTCTTCATTTTATGATTTTTCCTACCCATCTCTTCATCCTCTTTTACTAGTTCCTCTTCCATCTCCTACCACTTCTATTTCTCATCCCCCTCAGTTGGTTAGTGGATATGTAGGGTTTGATGAGAAGATTCTTAGAAGACGGGGGTGGAGTTCAGTTGATTCTCTTACTGGACCTCAAATTAATTGGCCATTGATTCCAGGGGAGTGGATGGCTACTAGTCAAGCATA